>NW_005871053.1:18040083-18098826 GCF_000147115.1 Myotis lucifugus
ATATTCCGCAGCTGTGGGGTGTAGTGTTCTGAAGATGTCAATTAAGTCCATCTGATCTAGTGAGTCATTTAGGATTGCTGTTTCTTTGCTGATTGTTTGTCTAACGGATTTATCCAGTGATGTCAGTGGTGTATTAAAGTCCCCTACTATGATTGTGTTATTGTCGATATCTCCCCTGATATCTTCCAGAAGTTTTCTTATGTATGTGGGTGCTCCTGCATTGGGTGCATATATGTTTACCAGGGTTATATCTTCTTGTTGTATTGATCCCTTTAGTATTATGAAGTGGCCTTCCTTATCTCTGGTTATGGCCTTCACTTTGAGATGTATTTTGTCAGATATAAGTATTGCTACCCCAGCTTTCTTTTCCTTTCCATTTGCGTGAAAGATATTTTTCCATCCCTTCACTTTCAGTCTGTGTGAGTCCTTTCCAATGAGGTGGGTCTCTTGTAGACAGCAGATGTATGGCTCATGTTTTTTTATCCATTCAGCCACTCGGTGTCTTTTATTTGGAGCATTTAGTCCATTTACATTTAAAGTTATTATTGAAAGGTACTTGTTTGTAGCCATTTCTTTTTTGTGTGTGTGTGTGTGGCTGTTTTCTTTCTGAGCTTGATATTTCTTCTTTTACACCAGTCCCTTTAGCATTTCTTGCATGGCTGGCTTGGTGGTGATAAACTCCCTTAGCCCTTTTTTGTCTGTGAAGCTTCTTATTTCCCCTTCAATTTTGAATGATAGCCTTGCTGGATAGAGTATTCTTGGATTCAGTCCTTTGCTTTGCATCACTTTGTAGATTTCCGTCCATTCTTTTCTGGCCTGATGTGTTTCTGTTGAGAAATCATTTGATAATCTAATGGGAGATCCCTTGTATGTTACTTTCCGCCTCTCTCTTGCAGCCTGTAAGATTCTCTCTTTATCCTGAACATTTGCCATGGTAATTATGATGTGTCTTGGTGTGGGTCTTTTCGGGTTCACCTTGTTTGGGACTCTCTGGGCTTGTGTGACTTTTTTCTTCCCCACCTCAGGGAAGTTTTCTGATATTATTTCTTCGAATAGGTTTTCTAATCCATGTTCATCTTTCTGTTGTTCTGGCACCCCTATTATTCGTATGTTGCTTCGTTTCATGTTGTCCCAAAGTTCCCTTAGGCTCTCCTCCTGCCTTTTAATTTTTTTCTCCATTTGCAGTACAGTTTGAGTGTGTTTTGCTTCCTTGTCTTCTAATTCACTGATTCGGTCCTCCGCTTCTCCCAGTCTACTGTTGATACTTTCAATGGTGTTTTTTATTGCAGCTATGTCGCTCTTCATTTCTTCTTGGGACTTACTTAAGTTGTTGATTTTTTCACCTGTTTCTTCTAGCTTCTTGCATACGAAGTTGAGTTTTTCATCTGTTTCTTCTTGCTTCTTGAACATCCGGTGCATGTACTCTAGGAACCTTATTCTGAATTCTTTTTCCGTCATGTTGCATATCTCTGTCTCACTTAGCTGCTTTTCTGGCGAGTCCTCCTTTTCTTTCCTTTGGGGGTTTCTTTGTCTACCCATGTTTGATCTCACTGACATTACTAGTTGTTGAATCGTTCAGTGGCTGGACCCTGGGTGGCAGTGGCTGCTCCCTGGGTGGCAGTGGCTCCTTGGTCTGTGGTTGCTCCTTGGGCGGTTGTGGTAGCAGCGGCTCCTCTGTTGATAGCAGGGCCTCTGATGGGTGCTGTTCACAGTTGTGGTGGCTCTTCTGGCTGGTGGAGGGAGGCTTCAGACGCAGCAACTGTTCCCCAGGCAGAGCGTGTGGTGATCAGGAGGCCGCTGTTGCTTGAATCTGTTGCGTTGATTTAGAGGCACAAAATACAACACAACAAGGCACAACGTACCAGGCACTGAACACTATTGTATTTACGATATTACTAGCCCCAAATAAAGGTGGCCACCCGAGCTAAGAGAGTTGGGAGATAAGGGGAAAAGAAGAGAAAAAGGTAGAAGAGAAAAAAGAAAGAAAGAAAAAAAGGAGTGCAAAGATGAGATTGGAAAAGGGAGGGGAAAAAGAGGAGGAGAAAAAAAAAAGAAAGAAGAAAAAAAGTAAGAGAGAAAAGAAAGTGAAGTGTAAAAGGGGGAGAGACTATTTATGTGAGGAGAAAACTCCTATAGGTCTGCCACTAATACCAACAAATTGCAGCAACAGATTCCTGGAGATGAATACAAACTACAAACAACCAATAATATCAAGCGACGCAAGGGGACAGAGAAGCGCAGAAATAACCGGGGGGGGGGGGGAGGGTAGAGGGAGGGGCAGGAAAATAAAAAGAATAAGCAGTCTAACCTCACAAACACTCAAAAAAAATATACTCGTCAATCAGGCAAACAACGATAAAACAATAGAGAGAGAAAAGAAGAAGAAGAGAGAGAAAAAAAAATGGATAGTGAAGGAAGATGAGGGAAAGGTGTATAAGGATTTAGAACAGGGGATTGGACATAGGATATTTAAGCAGGGTTAAATTTTGACAGAGGATAAAAAGAATAGGGAAGATCTAAAGCTGGAGTAGGGTAAGAGAAACAGGACAGCAAAAGGGAGAAAGTGGGGAAGATTGTTTAGCACAGAGGCAAATTGAGGTAGAGAAAAATGTTGCTAAAGGAACGATGAAAATAGAATGGAGAACATTAGTCCCAAAATAAAATAAAGACAAGATAAAATGACACTTTAAAAAATGGTAAAATGGTAGCGGTAATAATACTAGTTAAAAATAAAAATGTAGTAGCTGAAAGGGCAAAATCGGGTGATGGAGAAAAAAGAAAAATGAAAAAAAAATGTTTTCTTAGTTAAAAGGAGAAGAAGTAATTTAAAAAAATAAAAATAAAAATGTGCAGTAATGCAGGTGCTTCAGATCTTCTACTCTTCTTATTGGCACGCCGGGAACTCAGGAGAATGTTGACTTTCCCTCTGATACACTGTTCCTCCTTGTTGTAAGCCACAGTCCTTATTGCCTTATCTGTATTTACAGAGGAGTCAGTTCGTGGCTCTGCCTCTGGGTGGCAGTGTGTCTGGGTTGACCTCCGAGGCTATAAGTTCTCTCCGACCAGGAGCTGCCTATTGTACCTGAACCAGCTCCGCCCAGAGGTGGTTCCCCCAGCGCCACTCCCAGTTCTGTTTCCCAGGCTCCCCAAAAACAATCTTCCCCTACAAGCTCTGCTAGTGACCCCAACTGGGCACTCACATGCACTGGGCTCAACAATCAAACCCACAGAAGTAAGAGGAAGTGTGCGAACAAGAGCCTGGGAAGCTGCTGGAACTCGCAGGGTTCCACCCTCCAGAACCGCGCGGAGTGTCTGCGCGCGCCCAAGCCCCCGGCAAGAGGCACGGATTTTGGAGAGCGCAGATTTTGGCGGACGCAGATTTCCCCCTGCGCCCGCGCGCGCGTTCCTCGCTCCAACCTGAACTGCGAACCGTACCTTCGAGGCAAGTCCAACCTTTCCGTGGAGGGGTGCAGGTCTCCCCTTGGCTCTTGCAGTCGCGCTGTTTGCGAATCGCTGCCTCCGGGTCAGTAGCCGCCGGGCTAATAGCCGATCTCTGGATGCCGGTGAACGCTGCCTGAGATGGCGCGGTCCCGCCGCTGCGCTGGCGCCCAGAGGGAGGTTTCAGCCTCAATCTCCAACCATCCGCATTTTTTAGGAGTTTTCTGTCTTTCCTGGCTGCAGACTGTCTCTCAGCTGAACCTCCCCAGCTTGATCGGGCTGATTGTTACCCGTTTCAGCTGTTCGCCCCCATCTGGTCCGGGACAAAGCACCAACACGTCCGTCTAAGCCTCCGCCATTTTCCTATCCTCTTGTCTTAACTTTCTAGGTAATTAAAATAAAACTCAAAATCTTTGTTTTGGAACCTGATGAGCTGTTCAACCTTAGTAGAAGGAACCTTAGTCAGAAGGAACCTCAGAGGTCATCCAATCCAACTCTTCCATTTTGTAAAAGAAATTGAAAATTAAAGAGATTAAATATAAGGTCAAGGTTAAATGCAGAGTTCGTAGTGGAACTAAGCTTCCCCATTCAGCAAATACAACATTCTTCTCATCATAGTACTTTAATTTATACATCCCCACCAGTGAAGACCGCCTCCTTGAGAGGTCTATATAGAGAATTATTTAAAGAGTCTGCTGTACACCATCTGAAACTGAACTCTAACTGCAGTGTCTCTGGAATAGAATGACTTTTTTATGTAGGATGGCTGATCCCCAATCCCATACTTTGAAACTGTCAATAGCAAAAATAACTGTCAATAGCCTAGAAGCTCATCGTCCCTCCTGGACAATCACAAAAGAAAGCACCACAAATAAGGGGTCCCCTTGCCTCTTAGAGACCAGGTAGGAATTTCACTTTGCCTTTTCCCTTTAGCTATATTCCAACATTCTGGCACCTACAAATGTTAAATATTTAATGAGTACTTATTAAATGTCTGGCACTGTGGTAGGTGCTAGTGATAGTGAATAAGACACAATATCAAGCCTCAAGAACTTAGCCATCTGTGAGAAATAGACAAACTACAGGCAATTCCAATGCAGTGTGTTAAGAGTTAACAGTACATCCATAATACCGTGAGAGCCCAAGAGGAGCACCATCTCCTGCTGGGCGGGGAGAGAAGGTACGAATGGGGATGGGAGGAGTAAGAGTTCAAAATAACCGGAGAGTGGAGAATTCGGTTGTTTTTTCAATTTGCTCAACTGAAAAAGTGTCTAAATTAACAATTGTTTTAGACGATACATGGCTTATTTTGAGACTTTGGTAAATGCTTCTATAAACCTTATAATCACATTCAAATTTATCTGTTTTGTAAAGTGAGCTTTTTTATGTAATTGATTTACTTCAAAAAGACTTCTCACTACACTTGTAAAAGACTATGTATCACCTCACCACTCCCACTCCCGAAATCAGTTCTGCATTTGTTTTTGTATTTGTTTTGGTACTTAGAACAACAATATGTAAGTAAAACAACATGGTTCACATTTTCCCATGACTGCTGTGCCATATTTTGTCACACCCACTAATCAGATATTTTCCACTCATCTCTCTGTTGTATATGAAGCTGGCAAAAGATAATATTCTAAATTATTTTCCAATCACAGCATCTCAAAAGACAAAAAATATTAACCTCAGGCAAGACAGCATGCTTTCATTTTTTAGGAAAATAAAACTTTAACTATTGTCCCCAAACCTTCCTTAAAGATTAAAAATATCCATATATACATTAAAATTGAGAGAAAACTTAACCTAGACCTTAAGGGAATAAACACTTGATCTTAATGTAAATGTTTTTAAAACATCACAATAATTTAACTTCTTATGTGCCCTAGTACCAAAACAAAGGAGTTAATTAAGGACACAGTAATCTTTTGTCTATTTTGGGGGTTTTTTTGCGTGCGGGTGTTTTTCTCAGTCTCATGGGTGTAAGTGTAAATTACTTGTCTAGGTTAAAATACTTGTTCATATTTCAAGTCAATAGATATCTGCCTAGAAGAAAGCAAGCACTTTGAACAATGTTTTTAATAATATATTCACTGCATTGTTATATATTCTTCCAGTAAATTCAAATCAACAGCAAAAATGCCCCATTTATTTCAGTAGGGCTAAAGAAAACTTAAAAATTTATGTAGTACAAACAATATGTGTGAGCCACCTGTTTGCTTTTCAACTAAATGGATTGGTATGGAATGACAGCTGCTGCAAAATCAACAACACTTCAAATACTATATATCACTTTGCCAAGAAGACAAAATTTTGGTATCATTTACTTTATTACCATGGGACGTGTTAATGGAGATTCCTACAGAAGAGCACTGTAAGGAATATTTCTAGCCACTAAGTGTCACTGTTCAGTAAAACACTTTAAACTGCACTTCAGGGGCATGGTGACCAGAATCTTTTGAATGGGGTCAACCAGGGGGGGAAAAAAAGGTTAAGTTATATAACACACTCAAAGCAAAGCACAGGCACTACACCAGTGTAAGCTGCATAAGAGGAATTCCTAGAGATAGAGGTGTTGCTCTCAGTGGAATGCCAGCTGATCAAATGAGACATTTTGCGAGCTTAAATAAGGTTTGAGCTGCACTAAGCCTTGTAATCTGTTTTTACCAATATAAATGCCAAAACTGAATTGCCACTATAAAGTCTGCCAAGTTTCTTTGTATTGTATGTCAGTATGCTGTTTTCCTTGATAGTGCCATCAATAAACATGTCTGGGGATCAACTGCTTGTGATCAGATATGCTACTTTCATTGTTTCAAGCCGAGCTGATACTGCAGGAAAGGCCAATTCCAGAGACTTCCTTTCAGGCTTAGGCATCTGAGGAAGGCAGACTTCACTTTACCCTGCATATAAGAATTTAGGTTAATGATAGTATTCCCTCCATGCTCACAAGTTATACATCTCATTTCTTAGACATGCATACATTTTAGACAGCGGCATAATGCTCTGCCCCTTACAGATTTTTTTTTTAAATTTGTTATTCATTTTTAGAGAAAGAAGAAGGGGGGGGCATCGATTTGTTGTTCCTCACTTATTTGTGCATTTATTGGTTGATTTTTGTATATGCCCTTACCAGGGATCAAACCCACAACCTTGGTATTATCAGTGAGCTCCCTGGCCAGGGCCATTACAGCTATTTTTTAAATAATTCAAGAGAGATATAATCAGAGTATAAAAGAACAAGATTTTTAACCATACCACTCATCATATGTAAAAGTCTTACAATATCAAAATAGCAATATTAATTTTCTGGTTATGCCACCATACCATTAAAGGATTAAAAATAGATGTTGTTGCTGGAGTTTCATTGCAATTAAAAGATCCTTTCAAATGTTTTCCCTCAAAGTAATGAATCCATACTCAGTTACTCAAGATCTCTGCTTCCATTTTGAAATAACAGCATTCCTCACTTCTACTAGTCCCATCAAGGTAGGTATGTTTAAGGGGCTTGTTTGTGTGATTTGATTTGGTTTTTGTTTTGTTTGTTGAATCTTGAGAATTTCATGCTGGGAAATCTTTTTTTAATATATTTTTATTGATTTCAAAGAGAAAAGAGAGGGCAAGAGATAGAGACATCAATGATGAGGGAGAATCATTGATCGGCTGCCTCCTGCATGCCCCACCCTGGGGATCGAACCCGCAACCCAGGCATGTGCCCTGACCAGGAATTGAACCGTGACTTCCTGGTTCATAGGTCAATGCTCAACCACTGAGCCATGCCTGCCAGACTTGGCAATCTTTTATACTTACAAACAAGTCAGAAAAACTAATGATGGTAAAAAATTAACACAAAAAATAAGTATTTTAAAAGTTCAGAGCTGAGAAAAGTAACCTTGTAAGGGTAGGGTTAGGCATGTAAAATTTTGTAAAAAATATATTTCTTTAAAGTACACATCTATATATATAAAAGCCAAATGACCAGGGGGAGGGGCCTCGGGAGGTTGGCCAGCCAGCCCCGCCCCCAATTGGGCTGTTTGGCTGGCCGTAGTGCGTGTCATAGCGACTGGTCATTCCGGTTGTTCCAGTTGCGTGGCTTTTATATATATATGATGTGCCCCAGAAGCCATGTAGGGACCACAGAACTAAAGTAAATTTTAAACCTCCACCCCCAATTCCAAATAAAGGAAAGAAGTGAAAGCTATACTTATTTAGAGCTCATCAACTAGAAATTGCTACAGAAAACCACGTATTGCTGTAAAGCTCAATTGTATGACTTTACAATGAAATTGTGGCAATGGGATCCACTTTTGTTTTCCAGGGTTGAGTAGAATAGAATTTGAGAAATGTGGAGTTTTATAGGAAGAAAAATCTTAGAAACCTTGTCTCAAATAAAATGGGGAAAAGAAACAAAAACCCATTTTAATAAGCACTGCAGTACTGTTTGGATAATATCCTGAACCCAATTCAGCTTCTAGAAGACCATTACCACAGACTAATAGCACACATCATTAGATACTAACTTTAACAGCACAGCCCCATCGAACATATGTGCTGTCTGCATGGGAGGTCTGAGGGCCAAAGCTCGAGCATGCAGCAAAAAATGTGCAAAAAGCAGGGCACTTCTGAAAGATTTGACTGAATATTAACATCCATTAAAAACTTTCTTTGTGTTGCATGCAACTCATAAACTTTACCTATCTTTCCCCTCCCTCACTCTGGAGTATCTGTATTTTAAACAATTGAGATAATTAAATAACCCTCAGATGACTCAGTTAAAAATAAGCCTAAATACAGTTCTTTACTAAGATGAATTCTAAGTAGTTATGAACTGGTGAGGCTTTCCAAAAGAACCTGAAAATTAGAGAAATAAGATGGTCTTCTGGAGTAAAGATGCAAAGTCACCTTCAAAGACAAACAAGTCAGGCCTGAAAGACTTGGCTGCTATTTGATTAATTATATAATGATGCTTTATTAAATATGTTAATCAAAGAGGAACTGGCCAATCAAATACATATAAATAAAGAAGCTTCAGGAAGCTTAACTTTGGCACCGCATTTAAGCATTATACATGGGAGAATCTGTTTGAGCCCAAACAAAACCCACTGAAAAGACCATTAAATTAATCTAACTCTGTCCTAATTAATGCTCAAGAAAGAATATAATTTTACTTCCCATGTCTACAAGGAAAAGATAGGCAAGTCACATATATTTGAGTATTCTAGTTCAAATGGCACCTATATTTCTTATTACAAATCACTAATTTGATATTTGGATTAAGATTCGGCTTCACAAGTAACTTGACTACAAGTACCACGAGCAAATCAGGTGACTAGAGGTTTTCAGTACCTGTTCCAGTTAAAGTTCTCAGCACAAATTAACAAATATACTTAATGAGCTCGGTTACTGTGAGTCACCCATGACACATGGGTTTAATTTAATGACAAAGTGAAGGTTCTAAGTGTGCTGAGCTGAGGGCTTGATCCCAAGTTAATGAATGCCAATTTGCCAAGACTTTGAGTAATAGCTTGCCATCATCCCCACATGACAGAGATCAGCTACACTATCATCCCTATAAATGACTTACTGGAACATCCACAAAGTGTTTCATAATTGTTTAGTGATTTTCATTTTAACCATAAAAAGGGATTGCCTTTAGAAATTCAGACTTGGACACATTGAAATACACATAAAATTTCTTTACAGACAATAAAGTTATTTTAAACATAAATAAAAGGGCTACTTTCCTAAACATATTTCATAAATACCCATCCCATATGTTTAAGGTTTTGAAGTATAGGTGAGGTATTTGAAATAGGCACCATGCCATTATTTCTCCATCCCCGCCCTTGCAGACATCACAACACTCTTTCCCCTGAACCTGATGCATAGATGAGACCTATTTGCTAACTCTGGTATAGACTTTAGGTTGCTTGGGATTGATATTTCATATTATTTTCACATATAAGAAGTGTCATTTTGAGTCAAATTTATATGGGCATAAGGTATTATGATAAAATTTCAGGGCAAAACAAATTGATGTTCAGAAACATTAATAAAGAATAAAAATATGATAGGCTTTAGGTAAAATTTAAAAGAGAAAATTTAAATTTGATCTTAAATTATTTGTTTCCCAATAGCAAGACTCATCTTCTTGGTTTTGTTCAACCTTCATAAGATTTGTTCCATAGGTTTGCCTCCTATTCAATCTTCTATATGGTAAAGAAGTTAATAATGATGATACAGTGTGGCTACTTTGGAGATGAAAGACACATCGACAATTGGCATAAAGCTTAGAACAAAATGGAAGAGAGTGAGAAAGGCTTAGTCAAGAGCCTTGAAAGGTATTAATCATACTTTATTAATTGCATGTTAATTTCTGTAGAAAACATATATGTTCTTACTATATGATAGAGATAGAGGGATATGTTTACAGCAGTCTTACAACATGGGATAATTTTTCATATTTAAAGGACTATTCCTTTGTCCACTTCTACTAACAAAACTAACAATAGGAATTAGGTTTAGATTTAAGCAGCCTGATGAAGGACTCAAATGGAATACAAAGGAATTTTCCTCATTTATAAAATTGCAAATCAGAAGGGAGAACAGAGCCTCAATAAGTGTGCCAAAGGAAAGCATATTTTGACTGAGATAAAACCAAAGAAGATGAGTGAGAAAAATTTGGTAGAAGCATAGAGAATGTCGGGCCTGGTGGAAGCTATAAAAAGGAAGAATATATTCCAACTAAAGTCGGGAACAAAGCTCTGCTATGATATAAATTGAATTGGAAATTTTAACTCAAATAAAGAAATAAAAACTAGAAAGGAAGAGAAAAATTATTATCAGATGATATGGTGAAATAAGTGGAAAACCCAGGAAAATCAATAGAAAAAAACTATCTTATATAATAAAGAGGTAATATGCAAATTGACCATCACTCCAACACAAGATGGCTGCCCCCACGTGGACACAAGATGGCCACTACAAGATGGCCAGCAGGGGAGGGCAGTTGTGGGCAACCAGGCCTGCAAGGGAGGGCAGTTGGGAGTGACCAAGCCTGCAGGGGAGGGCACTTAGGAGCAACCAGGCCTGCAGGGGAGGGAAGTTGGGGGTGACCAGGCCTGCAGGGGAGGGCTGTGGGGGGGGGACGAGGCCTTCAGGGGGAGCCAGTTGGGGGGGACCAAGCCTGCAGGGGAGGGAAGTTGGGGGTGATCAGTTGGGGGGGACCAGGCCTGCAGGGGAGGGCAGTTGGGGGCAATTGGGCCGGCAGGGGAGCAGTTAGGCATCGATCAGGCTGGCAGGGGAGTGGTAGGGAGCCAGCAGTCCTGAATTGTGAGAGGGATGTCCCACTGGGATCGGGCCTAAACGGGCAGTCAGACATCCCTCGAGGGATCCCAGATTGGAGAGGGTGCAGGGTGGGCTGAGGGACACACACACACACACACACACACACACACACACACACACCCCACCCCATGCATGAATTTCATGCACCAGACCTCTAGTAAAAAGATAATTTAGTAAAGTAAAAGGATAGAAAATTAACCCATAAATCAATCATCTTCGTATACAAATCAGTAGATAAGAGAAAATGTCTAAACTGAAAAAAGAAATGTGCAAACCTGCATGTGGAAAGCTATAAAACTCTTATTAAATACATAAAAGCAGATGCGAACAACAGAAAGATATATCATGCTCTTGAGATTATCAATCTCCTAAAGCTTCATTTAACACAATCTCAAAAAAAAAACACAAGAAGTTCTTGGATCTAGATATGTTAATTCTAAAGTTTATATGTAAAGTAGAGTAATGAGAGTAGGGATAACTAGCACTATGAGATTTTAAAAACACTACAAATCATCTATAATCTACCAACACATAAATAGGTCAGTAGAACAGATTATAATTATCTGGAAATAGACCCATGTAAATGTCAAATTTTAGTTTATCATTAAAGTAACATCTCAAATCACTGGGAAAAAAGAACTTTTTAATAAATGATGCTGGGACAATTGGATAATCAATTGGAATAAAATAAAATTGGAGCAGTACAGAATAAAGTCCAAATGGCTCAGAAGTCTAAATATAAAAACTGAAACCACATAAATGGAAATTAAGTAGAAGAAATTATGGTTAAATACCTTTATAACCTGGTAATGGGGAAGCCTTTGTAACTACAACTTAAAATCCAGAAGCCATAAAATAAAATATTGACAAGTTTGACTTTATAATTAAAAAAATAAGTTTGCATGACAAAAAATATACTTATGTATGTGTACATATATATAGAATATATACAAAGAAGACCTAGAACAAATGAAGAAAATGATTAAAAATCTAATAGAAAAATGATAGTTCACACACACAAAATTGCTAATAGACCTTAAACAAATTAAAATATTACCAACCTATCTCATATGAGAAATGCAAATCAAACTACACTGAGATCCATTTTTTACCTATCACATTGACAAAAATCCAAAAGTCTGACAACACACTCCATTGTCAAGGCTGTACAGAAACAGGCACTCTCAAACTTTTGTGGTTGGATTACAAAATGATGTGAATTCTATTGAGAACAAGTCGGTAATATCACAAAAATTACAGATGTGTCTGCTATTTAACCCAGCAATCCTACTGCTGGCAATCTTCCCTGAAGCCACACTTTAAGAAACACAAACAACATATGCACAAGGTTATCCAAAGCAGCATTAGTTGTCATACCAAACAATTGAAAACAACTCAAATATCCTTTAAAAGCAATAGGTTAACAACTATGGTACATGCATAAAATGGATAGATACCTCCCAGCCATAGGAAAAAAAAGAAAAAGTACTGCCATGAAGTGATCTCCAGGACACTAAAAATCCTCTGTAATTTACCAACACATAAATAGACCAGTATAACAGATTACAATGTCTGGAAATAGACCCATGTAGTTAGAAAAACTCTATACTACCATGGAGTGATCTCTAGGATATATTATGTGAAAAAAGTGAGATACCAAGCATGCTTCCCTTTTTATAAGAAAGGAGGAGACAAGAATGTGTGTGTGTGTGTGTGTGTGTGTGTGTATTTGCCTAATTTGCTAAGACACTTGGAAGAATAAACTAGAAACTAATACAAATTGTAAACAAATTTCAAAGATGGATGTGGAGGAGACTCATCTAATACTAAAGACAAATTTTGCCTGCTTCACAATTTTGTCTAGGGTCAGCACACATATGTGTGTACATACACATACACAAACACACATACTCACTAAAAATCTCTCTTTTTTTTTGCTAATCTATTCAGCAGTACCCTGTCATAATTAGAAAATAAGAACCACCATAAAGTCTAAACTATCTTTTTGAGAGATCCTTAGGAACAAATTTGGCTCATATTTTGTAGTAATGCATTATTCACACATAGTTATGAAGGAAAGAATTGGTACCATGTAAAAATGTGGTGGCTCCTTCTCTGAGCCATACCTTACATTAAATCAACAGAATTTACATAGTTTTCACATAGTGCTTTGGTCAGTTGTGAAGATTTTTGTAATGATGGTGGGTCTGTATATTACGGGGGCGGGGGAGACCTTCTTCATCACATTATTATCTTGGGATATATTCATACAATTTGTAAAACTACACATTTCTAAAATATTTCAGGTGAAAAAAAATCCTTAGTGAAACTAATAGAAGGTTAATAAATATACTCTGTTACCTCCTACATAGAATTCATCCTAAGGTACTATATGAATGAATTCTAAGGTGCTATGTGAAATGAAATGAAATCATTACCAAGGTTCACTTCAATGACCTAAAAGGTTTAAGTCAGGTGTGGCCTCTCAGAAACCATCCCATTATAAATGGCTTGGGGGAAAGGAAGGAGGAAATGTACATGAGTCTGTCCAGATGGAGGAACAGAACTGACACCTTCCCCCCGCCCCCAATGAAACACCTATTAAAAGTGGCACCACCAGCCATTTAGCTATTAAACTACTTTCAACATCAAAGAAAAGGAATTTTAAAGATAAAAATATTAGCTTTCATTCTCATTAGTGAATATTCATACAGAAGAATGCAATATAGCATTTACTAGAAATATTTCATATTCTTTTAATTTTTGCTATGAAATATTTGATACATGACACAAAACAAAATATGAGCCCACCACAGATTTTAAAAATGAGAACATTACTGATAGCATATCTCTGTGTTCCTCTCTGATCTATCCCCCTGCCTCCCTCAGAGTAATCTCTATCTTTAATGTTATCATTCCTTTGCTTAAAAAAAAAAAATTCACCGCACATATACGAATCAGTAAACCATGAATTCCTTAGTTTTAACTTTTTAAAAGTTTGGTTTCAAAACGGTATCATACTGTATGATGATTTCTTCACTCAACACCCTGTTTTTAAGATCCATCCATATTATTATGTGAAACCATATTACATTCATTCTTGCTTTGTGACTATTTCTTTTTTAAAAAAATATATTTTATTGATTTTTTACAAAGAGGAAGGGAGAGGGATAGAGAGTTAGAAACATCGATGAGAGAGAAACACCGATCAGCTGCCTCCTGCACACTTCCCACTGGGGATGTGCCCACAACCAAGGTACATGCCCTTGACCAGAATCGAACCTGGGACCCTTGAGTCCGCAGGCCGACGTTCTATCCACTGAGCCAAACCGGTCAGGGTTGGTGACTATTTCTTAACCCATTCTCCTGTCAAATAATAATTGGCTTGTATTCAGTTTCTTGCTATCACAATGTTAGTATAAATATTTTTGTTCATGCATGTTGGTATACTTATGCAAGTTTATCTAAAACTGATACCTAAATGAAATAGGTGGGTTATAGAATCTATATCCTTACTAATAAAAGCCTCATGCCGTCACAAGATGGCTGCGTGCACAGCGGGCGCGCACAGGTGGGCAGAGCTGGGCTTGACACTGTATGCGCGGCACAGAGCCTGCCTGAGAGTCCCGCCTCCGCAAGGCCAGGCCTGCCTGGGGGTAACCTGGCTCCACGCAGTGAGGCCTGCCTGGGGGTCCTAGGGGCCCTGCCTCCCGGCTCCGTGCAGCACGGAAGTGGGACCCCCAGTTCCGGCCTACTGCTTTGGGGCAATCCATCAAGAAGCCCTGGATGGGTGGGCGGGGCCTACCTCTTTGGGGCAATCGATTGCAGGGCACAATTTTCATGTCTATATATACATAGGCTAATATGCAAAGTGTCCCCTCAGGAGTTCGACTGGGAGAACAGGAGTTCAATCCCTTGCTGTGATGTACGCTGACCACCAGGGGGCGGCACAGAACATGGCAGGTGACCAGTGGTGGTGTGGGGGAGCTGAGGGAGTGAGAGAAGGAGGACGCAGGGAGGCGGGAAGGTTGGGGGGGGGCACCACGTGGTGGCAGCGGCGTGTGGGTGGTGAGGGAAGGAGCAGGTCATGAGGCAGGGAGGCAGGGAACCTTATTGGCCCTAATCGCCGGCCAGGCCTAGGGACCCTACCCATGCACAAATTTCATACACCAGGCCTCTAGTACTAGTATATTCAATTTTGAATTTAAATCTTTTTTCCAAAGGGAGTGTACCGATTGAAACTCCCATTAGCCATATATAAAAGTTCTTATTCCTCCACATACCTACCAACATTTTGGATTGTCAGATTTAATTTTACTAAACTAATTGGTATAAAAATAATATCTCATTGTAATCAATAAGATGTTATTATGATAGATAATATAATGATATATTACAATGACATAATCTAATGAGACTTAGCATATTTTCCATAAGTTTCCTTGTCATTCATATCTCCTCTGTTCAGATGTCGCTATTTTTTCAAATAGCTTATCTTGTCTCATTGAATTAAAAAAAATATTTGCATACTCTTGGCACAAACACAATGCCAATTTTATGTCTTGTGAATATCCTCTCTGGGATGTGGTTTTTCTTTTCAGATTCTTTTTATGTTCTTAATTTTATTATAATCAAATTTATTATTCTTTTATGTTATATATGGTTAATATTTTTAGTTATGTTTAAGAAATTCTTCCCTATACAAAAATCATAAAAATATTATCTTATATTTTATTTTAAAGTTTTAAAGTTATACCTTTCACTTTTATGCAACTATTGCTGATTTTTATATATGGTATGAATTAGAGAACCAATTTCTTTTTTTTTTTTTGGTATAGTTAATCAATTGTTTCAAAACCATCAATTACATAGACACGTTTTCCTAATGATCTGCAATATTAATCCCACAAAAATTAACTAATAAACTAATCCAGCAAAATTGTAGGATACAAGATCAACACTCAAAAATCAGATGTAAGAAAGCCCACCACATTGGAGAACATATTTGCCAATGTTATCTCTGATAAGGGTTTAATCTCCAAAATTTACAGGGAACTCCTACAACTTAACAAAAGGAAGATAAACAATCCAATCAAAAAATGGGCAAAGGACCTAAATAGATACTTTTCAAAAGAGGACATACAGAAAGCAAAGAGACATATGAAAACATGTTCAAAGTCACTAATCATCCAAGAGATGCAAATCAAAACAACAATGAGGTACCATCTCACACCTGTCAAAATGGCTATCATCAACAAATCAACAAATGACAGCTGCTGGTGAGGATGGGGAGAAAAAGGAACCCTCGTGCACTGCTAATGGGAATGCAGACTGGTGCAGCCACTATGGCAAACAGTATGACATTTCCTCAAAAATTTAAAAATGGAACTGCCATTTGACCCAGTAATCCCACTTCTAGGAATATATCCCAAGAAATCAGAAACACCAATCAGAAAGGATATATGTACCCCTGTGTTCATAACAGCACAATTTACAATCCTATATAATAAAAGGCTAATATGCAAATTGTCCCCTTGACCAGAGTTTGACCGGGAGTTCGGCCAGGAGTTCCATTAGGGGGGCGGGGCTGGCCGGCTAACTTCCCGTGTTCCCTCCCCCTTGCCTGGCCCAATTGGCAGCGATTGGGGCGGGCCGGCCAGCCCCCAATCGAGCACAAATTCATGCACTGGGCCTCTAGTAGCTAAAATTTGAAAACAGCCTAAGTGCCCATCAGCAGATGAGTGGATTAAAAAACAGTGGTACATCTACAGAGTGGAATACTACGCTGCTATAAAGAAGAAGGAACTTTTAGCATTTGCAACAGCGTGGATGGATCTGGAGAGCATTATGCTTAGTGAAATAAGCCAGTTAGCGAAAGATAAATAACACGTGATCTCACTCATTTGTGGAATATAATGAACAACATAAACTGATGAACAAAAATAGATCCAGAGACAAAGAAACACCAAACAGACTGATCAACCTCAGAGGGAAGGCAGGGGTGTGGGTGGAAAAGAGATCAACCAAAGGACTTGTATGCATGCATATTAGAATAACCAAGGGACACAGACCTTGGGGCGGTGGGACTTGTCCTGAGGGGTGGGACTGGCTGGGGAGGAGTCTGGGGGGCGGGGGGGAAGGAGACATATGTAAACAATAAAAAAAGAAAGATTGAAGGACAAAAAAAATCAGATGTATTTATATACACTAGCAATTAACAGTTCAAAGAAATAATTAAGAAACAATTTAATTTATAATGGCAGCAAAAAAGAATAAAGTATATACTAGTAGGAATAAATTTAACCAGGCAGGTGCAAGACTTATATACTTAAAACATTGAGCGTTGTGGAAAGAAATTAGAAAGCATCTAAATAAAGATGAAAAGACACTCTGTGTTCATGGATTGAAAGACTTATTATTTTTAAGATAACAATACTCCCCCAAAATGAACTACAGATTCAAATTCATATGGAATTATGAGGGTCTTTAAATAGTTGAAACAATCGTAAAAAAGAAAAACAGAATTGGAGAACTCACGTTTCCTGATTTCAAAGCTTACTACAAAGTTACAGTAATCAAAACAATGTGGTGCAGGCATAACGATAGATATACATTTGTCCCTTAGTATCTGAGGAGGATTGGTTCCAGAACCCCCACAGACATAAAATGCAAGGATGCTCAAGTGCCCTGGTGTAGTATTTGCATATAACCTACCACATACTCCTGTATACTTTAAATCATCTCTAGATTACTCATAATATCTAATACAATGTAAATATAATGTAAACAGTTGTTATACTGTATTGTTTAGGGAATAATCATAAGAAAAAAAAAGTCTACATGTTCGGTACAGACGCAACCATCATAGCCCTAACTACATAGTACAGGTCAGCAATAAGGTAACTATTTTTTTAATATTTTCAATATTTTTTAATATTTTCTGCAATTGGTGAAACAAACAGAGTTCAAACCCACAGATATGGAGGGCTGACTGTATACATCAATGGACTTGAATTGATGTGTCCATATATTTACAGTCAACTAATTTTCTACAAGAGTGCCAAGACCATTCAATGGGAAAGATCAGTCTCTTCAACAAATAATGCTGGGAAAATTGGATATCCACAAGGAAGTACAAACTGATGATACATAACTTCAAAATTATTTAAAGTGATACATAATAGAGTCATAATAACTTAAGGAAATTCACAATGTTCTAAGCCTAACCTTCTGAAACTGATATGAGGAAGAGAACACCTTCCTATAACATACCCCTTAATTCTACTAGTAGAAACTACATATTGAGCAAGAAATATTAGGCCAACTCCACAAAACAATTTTTATATCTGTAACTCACTATACTTTTACAAGTTCAATTTGTCTTCACAACCTACTTTAACCCAAGCCTGTCTCCAAAACATTTCATTGACAGATGTGGCTGGTGGTGGGTTTCCATTTTTAACAAAAGTTAGTTTCTTGTCTTGAGGATTGAGTTTGTTTGAAAATCTTTGTGTTTTTTCCTAATTCTGTTGGTGCATCCACTAAAATTCTGTTTTCATAACAACTACTATTCACAGATATCTATTTTTGTTTTACATAAAAGAAAAACTGTAATTTAGGAACACAATGGCACATTTTTAAAATATTCATTTATAAATGTGCTAGCTTTGGACCAATGAGCTAGCTTGGGGGAAAATATTTACATTTTTGTTTCTCTTTAAAATTATACTAAAATTATCAAAATCATTTATTTACTGTTAGGTTCAGAGAGCTTGCATCTGGTGGTGATACAGGTATCATGCCAATGATTAAGCTCTTGGATTAGCAATGCTAATAATAATTTGTACACAGATGTTACAAAAAAATAACCTCTCTCTTTTTATTCTACTTATGCTTATTTTTATGTAACATTCGAATTTGGGGAGGTTTTTTTCCAAGTAAACAAATGACATCTACATTTTAAACCAAAGTAAGTTTCTGGCGCACCTCCTACAAGTTGAAATCTACCCTCTGTAGTTCTATCTTTTTGTTGTTGTTTTTTAATCAGTGACTACATTGAGTGTAAAGAAGTTTTATGCCAAATCACTAAATCTCTCAGAATACCCCAGGGAAATAAAAGTGATTGGAAGGCTATACAAATTAAACAGTACAAATGAAGTGTTAGCATACATCAATTCACTCACTCCTTAAGACAAAATCTGCTATACAACTACCCAGCTGTCTGTTGGGTACCAAGCAAGGCACTTATAATACAACAAAGAACAAACAGAATTCCTGTCCTCAAGGAGACTATTCTGTTCTCCATGTACTGAAAATACTACCATTCAAATAATTAAATGTCTCTTTTTAAGTGATCTTTTTAAATTTCAAATATTTTTAATTTACTTTGTAAAACCATTATTAAAACATGAAACATTCGGATTAAATTAAACTGAGCTACCAGGGTTTTTTTTAAGATTAAAGCATAATGTTTGATACTGCTTCCAAGTCTTTGAATTAAGCATTATAAACATTAACAACATTTATGTAACCCTGAGGAGCCCTCAGCAAAACTATATGAGTTAGTGTTACAGGGATTGTAGATGCACTGAGCTGATGCGGATTCACTGCAAGAATACACAGGGAAGAAAGAAAACAGACTCAACTGCCACCAACCAGGCAACATGGAAACATGCAAAATAGTTCCTCGTTGTTCAGGTTGCAACAATGGTTTTAAAGCCCAAATTGCAACTCTAGTAGCCAACTTGTGGCCCAGATAATATGCTTATCTAATGATCTCCTCTAACTTGAGTATGTATTGCCTCCCCATATACCGTATAACTGCCATTTTTGAAGTCATCCTTCAGTCTTCTCTTTCTCACATGCCAGACAAAATCACTGGTACATCCTGACTGCTCTAGATTCAAAATATAGCCTGAATCCAACCACTTTTTATGATCTCCACAGCTAGTGCCCTATTTCAGGCCACCATCATCTCTCTCCTGGACGACTGCAATCCCTTTCTGACCCATCATTCCACTTCCACTCTTTCTCCCTCAGTCAGTTCTCCATGTAGCTCCCTAAGTTCTTGTTAAAGTGCATATCATTTCATGTCACGTCCCTGATCAAAATCCCCCAATGGCTTCCCATCACATTTAAGATAAAACAGTGTTGCCCTGACGGGTTTGGCTCAGAGCGTCGGCCTGCGGACTGAAAGGTCCCGGGTTTGATTCCAGTCAAGGCCATGTACCTTGGTTGTGGGCACATCCCCAGAGGGCGTGTGCTGGAGGCAGCTGAACTGATGCTTCTCTCTCATCGATGTTTCTAACTCTCTATCCCTTTCCCTCTCCCTTCCTCTCTGTAAAAAATCAATAAAATATATATTTTTTAAAAAAAAGATAAAATAGTGCCTCACCATGGTTTATAAGGCTTTATATAATTTGATCCCTGAATACATCCCAATTTCATCAGCTACCAATCTCATTACCTGTCTCCCATTGCTCCAATGGCACTGGCCTTCTTTTTGCTGTTCCTCAAATATAACAAACATAGTCCTTTTCTCTGCCCTTCCCTCAGGTGTTACGGCTTTCTCCTCCTACAAGGATAGGAGCAGAATCTGCTGAAAAAGAGAGGAATTCCATGGTTAGGTATAGACTATTTATACAGATTTACTCAGAACAGGTACCAACACTTCACTTATGCTTCCATAAATCTCCCTTACATCCCTTCACTTTATTAATGTGATAAGAATATGTTTTATTTCATAAATGAGTCAAGCATTCCTAATTTTGATAAAAAGGTAACATATGTTCTTTATAAAGATTAATTGAAAAATGGTTATGTTCACCAACTTTAAAGTCATCTCTTTTAGCTGGTTTTAATGTGCCCTACAATATAGCCACGATACGTTACATCTGTACTAAATGTTATCCTCCCACTCTGCCTTGTTATTCTTACACCTAATCCTCTTTGCAACCCTTTTACCTCCCACACTATGTATCCTAACTTCAGAATTGTCAAAAAGGAAATGATCATTTCATCTCGCATACCATTATTTTCAGCAAATTTTCTCATCCTGGCAATGTGGCCTTAATTCCAGCCAGCTGTGTAAGGCCTTTCTTCTCCTGCCATCAGTGGGTGACATTGATAAACTCTATCTCTGCTCCTCCAAATAGATTTTTGCTATGTTTTGCTTTGACTCTTAGACATATTAAAACACACACATCGCATTCTAATAACATTGTGTTCACAACTTTTTCATACTTTATGACATTTTTATCTTCTGCAATGGCATTTTAAGATCAAATATCTAAGCCACTTAACTTAATTGAGAAACATTATGATAAGTAAGCCAAGAGCATAAGTTCAAGTGATATAGTAAATTAGCTGGGGAAAAAAAGGGTCTTAAACTTTAGGGTCATAAACTACAGTTGTTTCCTCTTATCTGTGGTTTCGCTTTCCATGGTTCCACTTACCCATGGTCATATGTGGTCTGAAAATATTAAATGGGAAATTGCAGAAATAAATAATTCATAAGTTTCAAATCGCACACTGTTCTAAGTGGTGTGATGAAATCTCCAGCCAATCTCATCTGTCCCTCCCAGGGTGTGAATCATTCCTTTCCCCAGAGTATCCAAGCTGTATGTGCTACCCTCCTGTAGTCACTTAGTACCTGTCTTGGTTATCAGATCAACTGTTACAGTATCAAAATGCTGTATTCAAGTAAGCCTCATTTTACTTAATAATGATCCCAAATTTCAAGGATAGTAATGTTGCCAATTCAAATATGCCAAAGAGAAGCAGTACTGTGCTTCCTGTAAGTGAAAAGGTGAAAGTTCTCGACTTACCGGGAATAAGAAAAGAAATCGTATACTCAGGTTGCTAAGATCTATGGTAAAAACTAATGTTCTCTCTGTGTAATTGTAATAGACAAACATGTAAATTAACCATCCCTCCACTATGCTCACCAGCCAATCAAGAGAGTATGCAAATTAGCCCAACAAAGATGGTGGTTAATTTGCATATGTAGGGGCGAAGCGGCGGAGCGAAGACTGAAGGCTCCATCCGGAGCCGCGAAAACTGAAGGCTCTGTCCAGAGCCGCGAAGACTGAAGGCTCCAGCCGGAGCGAAGGCCTGGGTCCCGGGTGCTGGAGGAAAACCGGTGCTGGCAGCCAGGGGAAGAGAAGGCCTATTGCACGAATCTCTTCGTGCAATGGGCCTCTAGTCTATATATATAAAAGCCTAAGCGGCCATTATGACCAGATGACCGGCTGGTAGCTATGACATGCATTGACCACCAGGGGGGAAGATGCTCAACACAGTAGCTGCCCCCTGGTGGTCAGTGTGCTTCCACAGCCAAACTCCCGTGGTCCCTCCCCCCAGCCAGCTGGACCCGATCAGGACGGGGTGAGATGGCCCCAATCAGCCCCAATCACCAGCCAGGCCGAGGAACCCCACCTGTGCACGAATTCATACACCAGACCTCTAGTAACATTAATACCAGGCCCGACAAACACTGCACAGAAAAGAAAGCCACAAATAAATACCATTTAAGAAAATGTATGCAAAACTCTTCTTAGATAAAATATTGCTAAACATAATTCAGCATTAAAAGATCTATAATAATAAAAAGCAATATGCTAATTAGACCAGACATCATTCCGGATGTCCTTCTGAATGAAGCTGGGGCCAGAGCGAAGCCCGGGTTCCAGGTGCTAGAGGGAAGACAGTGCTGGCAGCTGTGGGAAGAAAGGCCTACTCTTGCACGAATTTTGTGCATTGGGCCTCTAGTTAATATATAAAAGAACTAATAAGATTTGTTCCAGAAATGCAACTTTGGTTGGAAATGACCAAGGGGGATTCATTTCATAAATACAATATTAGTTCAAAACTATTAATATATAAATTTTATTAGTAGTTCTAATTTTTAATAAGATTACCTCTAAAGTGCTAAAGAGAATTTGAAAATTTTATTTTTGGTTAAAGAAAAAAAATGAATGGAATAAAAATAGAGAAATACTTCCTATATGATAAAATATTTCTATTGTGGCCAGAAAGTCTGCATCATGTTTTATAGGAAACATTAGAAGTATTGATGACATTATAGTCAGGAATAAGCAAGCTACTATCACCACTATTCTTTAACGTGAACTAAATATGCTACCCAATGCAATCATATAAAAATTCAAATGATTTGAGCAATACTTAGAAAAATATATGAAGATATATATTTGGAAATTGCATACTTAAGAAATCTATAATAATAAAAGCATAATATGCTAATTAGACCAGACAGCTGAACAACCTTTCAGACATCCTTCTGGATGAAGCCGCTGCAGCAGGGGCCAAGGCAGAGGTGGTTAGGAACGATCAGGCAGGCAAGCGAGCAGTTAGGGGCAATCAGGCAGGCAGGCCAAGTGGTTAGGGGCGATCAAGCAGGCAGGCAGAGTGGTTAGGGGAAATCAGGCAGGCAGGCAAGCAGTTAGGGGCGATCAGGCAGGCAGGCGAGCAGTTAGCAGCAACTGGCAGGCAGGCGAGCAGTTAGGGGCGATCAGGAAGGCAGGCAAAGTGGTTAGGGACGATCAGGTAGGCAGGCAGAGCGGTTAGGGGCAATCAGGAAGGCAGGCGAGCAGTTAGGGGCGTACAGGCAGGCAGGCAGGTGAGCAGTTAGGGGTGATCAGGCAGGCAGAGTGGTTAGGGGCAATCAGTCAGGGAGGCTAGCAGTTAGGGGCTCTCAGGCAGGCAGGTGAGTGGTTAGGGGCTATCAGGAAGGAAGGCAGAGTGGTTAGGGACGATCAGGCAGGCAAGCAGGCAAGCAGTTAGGAGCCAGTGGTCCAGAATTTTGCAAGAGGGATGTCCGAGGGGTCCCGGATTGTGAGAGGGTGCAGGCCGTGCTGAGGAACCGCCCCCCCATGCACGAATTTCATGCACTGGGCCTCTAATATATGACATGACTAGTTCTCACCAATGAATGTAAGCAGAAGTACTGTGTGTCACTTCTCAGACTAGACTTAAAAAGCAGAGATGTTGTTTTGTCCTACTCTTTGTACCTTTCTCCTGACTAGATGCAGATGACAACAAGGATCAATGGAATGGGGAGCCAAAAGCTGGAGGGAGCCTGAGTCTCTGAATGCAAGGTCAATAGAAGAAAGCCATTCACTGACAGAACTAGCTTGATTGAATTGTTACGAGAGTGAGAAACAGCCTTCTACTGTGTGTTTTTTTTTAATATATGTTTATTGATTTCAGAGAGGAAAGGAGAGGGAGAGAGAGATAGAAACATCAATGATGAGAAAGAATCATTGATTGGCTGCCTCCTGCACACCCCCTACTGGGTGGGGATCGAGCCCGCAACCTGGGCATGTGCCCTTGACTGGAATCGAACCTGGGAACCTTCAGTTTGCAGACCAATGCTCTGTCCACTAAGCCAAACCAGCTAGGGCCAGACTTTTACTGTGTTAAACCACTTTGAGTTTTATTCAAAACTAGAGGCCCGGTGCATGAAAATTCATACACTGGAAGGGGAGTCCCTCAGCCTGGCCTGCCCCCTCTCACAGTCCAGGAGCCCTCAGGGGCGGGAGGCGACCCAGCAATCAGGGGAAGGCGACACCCACATCACTCCTCTGCTGCTGCCACTGCCGGCAGCACAAGCCTCAGCTGGCCTGGTTACCTAAGCCTTGGCGATTGCCTGTGCCTTGGACCTGCCCTGGGCGGCTGGGCAGCCGACATCTTGGGCCGGCCCTGGGCAGCTGGAGGGCTGAGGGCAGGTCCGGCCGCACCATGCGCCTGCTGCCTCCCCCTGGCTGGGCTGAAAGGACTGTGGGACTCTGGCAGCAGGCACAAGGAGCGGCCAGACCCACCTGAGGGCGGGTCCGGCCGCACTATGTGCCTTCCCCCACCCCCGCCCTGGGGCTGAAAGGACTGGGAGACTCCGGCGGGGCTGAGGGGACTGGGTGCTGCCATCTTGTGGCTATGGGCGTCACCATCTTTGTGACAGCGTGATGGTCAATTTGCATATTCCCTCTTTATTAGATAGGCTAGCTATTGGCATTACCTTAATATCTCAATAATTTTTAAAATATAGCATTAATGCATAAATAGACCAACATACCAATGAAATAGAATGAAAAATCCAGACATGAGTCCAAAATATATTGAATAATTTTTGTATATTTTAAAAGTAGGCATCTAAAGTTAGAAGGGACAAGACAGACTATTTGATAGTCTTGGGAGATGGAGATCACTTGATCAACATATATATCACACTTCACATTGAACACCTACATAAATTTAAAAATGATCAAAGATTTAAAACCATAAGCCATAATAGTACCATGACTCAAAATCCAGAAACCACAGTAAAAATTAAAATTAAAAAATAAATATTTTCAATGGTGCACAAATACCATAAGCAAAGTCATTAGATGATGACAAACAGGTTAAAAAATACTTGCATCTCATATCATACAGAAAGGATTAATCTCACAAATTCATAAAGAGCTTATAAAAATTGGTAAGAAAAAGATCCATACCCAAAGGCAAAAAGAGCAAAAGATAAGAACAGATAAGTTCCAAAGAAAATAAAAATGGTTTTTAAATACGCAAATTTCCCAACCTCACCCAAGGCAAGATGAACCAATTAAATATATTAAACTATACTCAGATACCACTTTAATCTAACTGGGTGTTTTTTTTAATTCAAAATTGTAATAAAATCACTGCTGGAGAGACTAGGAAAATAGAGAATTTCATATAGCACTGGTGAAAGGATTGAGTGGTATAATTTAGCAATATTTATCAGATTTATAATGCATATGCCCATTGACTCAACAATTCCACTTCCAGGGATATAGTCTACACATAGACTTACATATGTGCAAAATAATTTATACAGATATTGACTTATAACATTGTGTATAATAGCAAAAGATAGGAAACAACTCAAATATCTTTCTAAAAAGTACTAGGGCTTTAAAAATTATGATACAGCAACATAATGGGATGCTATTTAAAAGAAAAATAATGGGAAAGCTTTTTACTTACTCCTATATAAAATCTCCAATATCAAGTTTAAAAAGAAACAAAGTCTAGAAAAGTGAATATAGTATGCTACTTGTGTGTTTTTTAAAAGGGGAAAACAAAACTACATATATGTAAATTTGTTTATATTTGCATAAAAGTAACTCTGGAAGGAAATACAAAAATCAATTTCAGTGGTTAACTATGGTAGAGATCACTGCACAGATGGGATAGGAGGAGATTTCATACTCCACTATTTTTGAACCACATGACCATGTTATCTATTAAAAATAAAATTTTAACAAAATTTTTTCACATCCATATTTTTCAAAAGAAAAAATGTCATGGAAGTTTCCTTTTAGTTATCCTGGAGTATATTTCTCAAATATCCTTTTTTGAAAAGTATACCAGATAGTAGCAATGCCCTGTAGCAATTCTCAAGGCTAGGCATTCTGTTCTATAGGACCTTTACTAAAAATTGTTTTATGGCTAAGGAGGCATTGTTTATACCTTTCTTAAAATTTTCCAGGCTAATATTATTATGGTTTTGCTACCTGGGCCATAAATGTTCCTTTTGTCTGTGTATTAAATTAAATTATAATCACTTTTTAAAATGGACTTTTGGCCATGACTGTGAGTACGCCCACAGTTTGCCTTGCACCGGGGGTGGCCTTCTAGTCAGCCATGTGTCTATATTAGGCAACTCAATTTTCACAAGAGGATATCAATCCTACTCCCAATTCAACTGTCTGTTAAAGCATATGGGTCTTTATTTAATTGGCAACATAGGCAAGCAGCACTCCAGGTAGTTGTCAGCAAATACAGTCTTGAACTCAGGCTGTCCAATACAGATCAGAGTCTTGGCCAAGAAAAACAATATTTAGGGGGGACTGCTTCAAGAATACAGTGGACATTCACTATTTTTGGCAGTTCAGCATCCAAATACCTTTCTCATATTGGGGGAATCCCAAACTAGAGGGGAGTCAGGGTCCTACTTCCCCTTACAAATACCAAAGAGCACTCTCTAGAAAAGAAAAGCATTCGTGTAATCTAGGCTTGATCAATTAGATGATTTATTATCCTGCAACTTTGTGTCATGAGAAACTGAAGCAAGATGCAGATTATTTTCCACAGTGGTGGTGGGAGAAGGAGAATCAGCAGAATGAGAAAGTATCAGAGTCTATCTAAGGGCAGCCGCTCCATAAGTGTCCTTTGCAGATTAGTCCTATGTGATATCCTTCCAACAAATCCTTATTTTTTCTTCTAAATTAGACAAAGTAAATTTTCTCTTGTTTGCAATGAAGAATGCTATGTGATTAAAAAAATTGTTCCATTAGTTAAATTGACAACCCTATTGTAGCTAGATCATATTATGTGGGTTCCCTAAAATAATCTTTATGGAGGTAAAATTTCATGTTGTGTCATTGATTGCGTGTTATGATACAGCTTTAATATACTCATTATTTTGTTTACAGTATGTGCAACACATTATAGTTTACTAGAGGCCCAATGCAAGAAATTCGTGCAAGAGTAGGCCTTCCTTCCCCAGGCTGCCGGCACCAGCTTCCCTCTGGCACCCGGGACCTGGGCTTCCCTCACAGCCCCAGCTTCATCCAGAAGGTCATCGGGAAGGATGTCCAGTCTAATTAGCATATTATGCTTTTTTTATTGTGATTCTCTTTGCGTAAACTTTAGAAACAATTTTTGTTGTGGGAAGTATCATGAAAACTAGAGTTTCCATAAAGAATTGGTTTCATTTATGTTATGAATAAAAATAAGTGTGGATTATTATTTATGATAACATTCACATTTCTACTATTTTTAACACTAATATCCAGGCTAATTTTCCAGGTTAATATTATTATGGTTTTGCTACCTATGTGCAGGAGGCAGCTGGTCGATGTTTCTCTCTCATCGATGTTTCTAACTCTCTATCTCTCATGAAAACTAGAGTTTCCATAAAGAATTGGTTTCATTTATGTTATGAATAAAAATAAGTGTGGATTATTATTTATGATAACATTCACATTTCTACTATTTTAACACTAATATCCAGGCTAATTTTCCAGGTTAATATTATTATGGTTTTGTTACCTGGGCCATAAGTGTTCCCTTTTGTGATTTTTTTTTCCAGAATCCCATATGTTGGAATAGAGAAGACAGGTTTTAGATTGTTCATGATCTGAGGTTGTAAAGACTGGATACAGTGAAGTGGAAAATGGTAGAAAAGTTGAGAGTATTGACAGTAGTTGAATTTATTATACCCTGGTGTCTAGGCTGGACAATATTACAACCAAAAGGGTACTGATACTCTGAAAGAAGATGAATCTTCAAGGACTCTTAAGTGTCAATAAAAGCCAAAAAGAAGCATAACATGTAGAAATCTGTAAGTGGTAAGACTTAAAAAGTATTGTAGCCCAGCCAGCATGGCTCAGTGGTTGAGCATAGACCTATGAACCAGGAGGTCATGGATCGATTCCCAGTCAGGGCACATGCCCGGGTTGTGGGCTCAATCCCCAGTGTGGGGTGTGCAGGAGGCAGCCAATCAAAGATTCTCTCTCATCATTGATATTTCTATCTCTCTCTCCCTCTCCTTCCTCCCTGAAATCAATAAAAATATATTTTAAAAACAAAACCAAGAAAAGTAATGCATAGAGCACCAAAGACCTATGAAACAACACCAAACATTCTAAAATGCATATAATTGGAGTCCCAGAAAGAGGAGATGGTAACACAGAGAGAGAAAAAAGTTTTAAATATACTTTAAATTTTTCCAAAATTAATGAAAAATATAAACTGATAGATTCTAGAAGCATAATAAAAGAAGCCAGACACTGTGATTCTACTCACATGAAATTCTAGTACAGGCAAAACTAATCTAAGGAGAAAGAAATCAGGTGGAGTCTGGTGGGGTGGCTTGGAAATGTCTGGGAAAGAAATGTCTTTCTGGGATGATAAAAATGCTCTGTATCTTGATAAGATGTGGGTTACATGGGCATATACATTTGTCAAAACTTACACATCTGTACACTTAAAATATGTACATTTCACTGTATGTAAATCTCAATTTAATTTTTAAAATTTCAAGAGTTATTGTTTGGCTTGGGGGGAAAAAACAAAAACATAATAAAAATCATGAGGGAAAAGTTTAGAAACTTGGAGAACAGATCCAATAGGCCTAAAATATGAATAATAGAAACTCCAGCAGGAGAAATTGAAGCATGAAAGAGGGATAATAATTCCAGAAATAAAAGAAAGAGCTTTCCCTGGAATAAGAAAAATTCAAGCTTACAATTAAAAGAGTTCACTGATTAAGGAAGTATGGGAAGAAAAGAGGAAGAGAAAGAGGGAGGGAAGGAGGAACGGAGAAAGGAAGGGAGGAAGGGAATATACCTTGGGTATACCTTGGCGTATCTTAGTAAACGTCACAAATTTCAAGCATAAAAAAAGAACTGTAGCAAGTGTCAGAGTTAAAGAACTTATTCATAAAGGGAAAAAAATCAGATTGGCATCAGCAACATCGGGAAATAGAAAGAATACAACATTGACAGAATACTGAGAGGAAATATAATTCAAAAATCCTATACCTAGCCAAGATATCATTCAAAAACAAGTTATTTACAATGGAAAAATTATACCATTCACTTGCCAAGCATAATAAAGATGCTTGCAGATATATAAGAACACAGACAGACATAAACCATCCAAGGAAAAAATATTCAAGATAGTACTCTAACAAAACAACACATGTATCAGAATAACGACATTTAAATATAAGAAAATGACAGAGGAAGACAGAGATAAGCAATGAACCTTATAATGCATATAGCTCAGGGTTTCTCAACTTTGGCATGTGGACTAGATCATTATTGGGGGGGAGGGGGAGCCTGTACATTGTGGGATGTTTGACATGGCTCTGGCTTCTACCCCTGGATGTCAGTAGCCTCTCCCCTCCCTAATTGTGAAAACCAAGAATACCTTCAGACATTGCCAAATGCTCCCTAGGCAACTTAATACTCCCCAGGTTAAAAAGCACAAAAATAGTTTATAATTATTAACTCAGATAATAACAAAGTGACAAAAGTTTCTAATATAAGTGCTAAATAAGTGCTTTTGAAATAGAAGAGGCATAGTACTGTGAAAAATCTAATAATAATCTGAAACTAAAGTAGAATATATTTCAGCAAAACATAGGCATTGGATGCAGATTATGAATGCAATAAGAAAAAAATCAAATAATTTGTAAGGGCAAAATAAAACAATGCTTTTGCTGATATAATTATATATCTAGAAAAAATAAATAAATTTTAATGAAAATAAAATAGTAGAATTAATAATGAAATGTTTTACGACTTTTTAATATTACATTTGAGAAGGAACTATACAAAAATCAGTAACTCTTCCCCATACTACCACAACCATCTAGAAACAACAATGGAAAACAGCTATTTATAATTTATGACAATAAAACAAAATATTTAAAAGCACATTTAATAAAGACCACATAGGACCTGCATGAAGAAAACTCTAAGATCTTGCAGATTTATTGTAGAACTAAGAAAAGTTTCCTTAGTTTCAGGGCTCTGCACTTGTGGTGTGGTAGGCTGCATATGGCCTCCAAAGATGTCCATGCCTAATCCCCAGAACTGTGGGTATCCTATATAATAAAGAGATAATATGCAAATTGACCATCATTCCCTCACAAGATGGCCGCCACAAGATGGCAGCAGGGGAGGGCAGTTGTGGGCGATCAGGCCAGCAGGGAAGGGAAGTGGGGGGAACCAGGCCTGCAAGGGAGGACAGTTGGGGGGGCACCGGGCCAGCAGGGGAGGGCAGTTGGGGGCTATCGGGCTGGCAGGGGAGGGCAATTGGGGGCTATCAGGCTGGCAGGGAAGCAGTTAGGCATTGATCAGGCTGGCAGGGGAGTGGTTAGGGGCTGATCAGGCTGGCAGGCAGAAGCGGTTAGGGGCAATCAGGCAGGCAGGCAGGCGAGCGGTTGGAAGCCAGCAGTCCTGGATTGTGAGAGGGATGTCCGACTGCCAGTTTAGTCCCAATCCCACAAGGCAGTCGGACATCCCCCGAGGGGTCTCAGTTTGGAGAGGGTGCAGGCTGGGCTGAGGGACACACACACCCCCAGTGCACGAATTTCGTGCATCGGGCCTCTAGTATTAAATATGTTACTTTGCAACTATAATTAAATTAAGGATCTTGAAATGGGAAGTTACCTTGGGCCTGGTGTAATCACAAAGACCCTTATAAAAGGGAAGCAGGAGCATGAGAATGAAAAAGAAAGACTTGTCACTAGCTCAGAAGATGGAACCAGGAATCGAGAATGAAGACAACCTCTGGAACCTGGAAGGGCAAAGAATAGATTCTCCCGTAGAGCCTTCAAAAGAAATGCAAACCAAGTGACACCTGATTCCAGACCAGTGAAACCACATAAAACTTCTGACCTCCAGAACTGTAAGAGGATAATTTGAGTTGTTTTAAGCAATCAAGTCTGTGGTAGTTGGCTACTGCATCAGCAAGAAACTAATATAAACCCCTTCCAAATTTCTGGAAGAGGTTTTAGCAACAGGTTCACTGGGTAATGACTTTGTAAAATTTGCAAAAGTAATACATTTTAACCTTTTAACCACAATTAATTAAGACCACTGTCTCTTTTCACTCCACTTTTCCTCTATCTCTCTTCTGATGTTGGGAAAGAGTGGCTGCAGGCATGTTGAGGATCCTGCTAAGGGAAGCTGCATTAAGGACATATACTTTTGCTTTAGTTGCACATATATATGTGGTCAGTTTCATGAGTTATTGCTAGCCACCCCACTATAGGAATGGCTTTCAGAATACTTCTGTACCATTCTGTTCTGATTCACCCAATGAAAGTACAGAGGCAGAGGTCACATTGCATAATAAATGTGGCCATGGCATGCACACTGGAAATATCCAGAAATATTGGAGGAAAATGTCTGAAGCCATGTATGGACCCTGAAGCTAGTCTCATGGAAAATCCATAAAATTCCAAGGGGAGACTACACTACCCATTTATTACTATCAAAACTACCAATAATTTCTTACAATGTTTAATTAACCATGTGAAGAGTCAGATGCCCTCATCTGATGAACAATGCTCCCTTGGACCAAACCCTGGTATTATAAGCATGCTAAGTAAAAATTTTGCAAATGTATTGTGACATGTTATTGCAACAGACACAAGGCTCACTTTTAAGCCCTAAATTACCAGACCACTGTATTCTAATTATGGAAAAATAATACTATATATTGTCACTGACAACTTCCATCTTCAAAGCCAGCAAAAGTGTGTTGATTTCTTTTCACATGGTACCACTCCAACCTCTTATTCTACTTCTTGCATTTTTAAGAACCCTTGTGATTATACTAAACCCACCTGGATAATCCAGGAAAGTCTCCCCATCTCAAGCCCTTAACTTAATCACATCTGTAAAGTCTCTTGCCATATCAGGTAATATATTCATAGGTTCCAGAGCTTAGGACATGGACATCATAAGGAGGCCATTATTCTGCCTACCATGCCAGTTGATAGTACAACCACCAAGAAAGGACCCTTCATTCCACACAGCTTTAAAACACAGTGATTCAACTTAATGGGATATATCCTAAGGATGAAAAAAATTATAAAGAAATCTTAAACTGTTTTCAGTGATTATATTGCTGGTAGTATTATTGGTATTTTTATTGTGAGACTCTTGTGAGTATATTGGAGGTGGGGGCGCCAAGTAATTAGACTACTGAGGTAGGAAACAAATTTTCAGTATAAGAGGAAATGGAGACTTGTGGCATAAGAGAAAGCCAATACAAATTTAAGACTGAAGAAAGTTAAATAAAACTCTAGAGTCTTGCATTGGAATTGAAAATATCAGTACAAACCGATGATGTAATTTATTTTATAATTTTATTACGTGTGTGTGTGTGTGTGTGTGTGTGTGTGTGTGTAATTCCTAGTAACAATGAGCACCTTTAGCATCCAAACTGTGGTTTCTAATTTCCACTTCACACCAAAATGAATATTTGATTTCATGTAAGGAGTGGGAAATGGAAATTAGATGAACCATTTAGAATTCAAGATGAGGCTGAAATATATTATACAAGAAAGGAAATGATGCTATCAAAGGCTACAGGACTCCTGTCAAAAGCACTCAAGATTTACACTGAATAGGCCATCCTGAGTGGAAGTGGGACAAATTGATAAAAACAACAAATGGATTATAACACATCAAGTAAGTTTAAATCCATACATTCACAATATTAAAATATTGTCACCTTTGGAAAATATTGGGGAGACAACTTACTATTTTGAAAACTGGCACATAAAGGGGGAGGATTCATTTACCTTGTAACCAAATAATGAGAGTAATACTTTACATAAGTATTGTAGGTAATAAGTGAAAGAATGATTGAATTTTTAAATCCCATTTGCAAACTCTAATAGATTAATAGTTCTAGGTATAATCTCTTGGCTAATAGAGAGCCACAAAAGTGACATCTCTTTGGGCGGACATAAAAAGAGACAGACAGACATCATAGAACAGTGATGGCGAACCTATGACACGCGTGTCAGAGGTGACACGCGAACTCATTTTTTGGTTGATTTTTTCTTTGTTAAATGGCATTTAAACATATAAAATAAATATCAAAAATATAAGTCTTTGTTTTACTATGGTTGCAAATATCAAAAAATTTCTATATGTGACACGGCACCAGAGTTAAGTTAGGGTTTTTCCAAATGCTGACACGCTGAGCTCAAAAGGTTCGCCATCACTGTAGAAGTACACAATATTACATTTCAAGTAATCTTACCACAAAACACCCTCCTAAGCATGATAAGCCTCTAGATATATCAATAGATGGGTAAATGGGAATTCGTTATACTATTATGAAATACTGGAATTTTCTATAATAAAAAGATTTTTTTAATTTTAGAATACTTTTTCTAAAAGGAGGGGGAAGAAGGCAAAAATGTAAAATATTTCAAAATCAACTAGTGTATTATCCTTTACTTTTAAACTTTTTAGGGCTGTTTAAAGTACATTTTTTTCCATATGAGAAAGGTTCCCATAAAATCTCTAAAATGAGCATTGCCACACAGAATCAGACAGACCAGCCATATTATACAAAGTGCTGGAGCAACCTCCCTGTCTGCCAGAAAAACCACGTGGGTTCAAAGCAGGACCTTTATTTTCAGTTTACCATTATGATTCTCCTGCTGTGTGTACCTTCAGGATCGGAAAGGAAAAACGCGTATTTCAGTAGGTAGAGGAGGAAGTGGAGCTGACTACAGTTAAAGAGGTAACAGAGCAAACATGGAAGGATATTTAAAACTTTCTAGTGTCTAACACTTTACTATAATTTACTCAAATACACAAGAACTAGAGTATCTACAATGCCTGGACAAAAGTCCTCCGGCATCCTTAGGTTTCTGCAGTGCTGCTTTAATTTTTTTTTTTTAAAGGAGAAGATGCTATAACAGAAAAGGAATGAAATAATGATAAACTATCTAGAGTTTCTTACATACATAAGAGGTAAGCAGCTAAGACGCAATGAAAGGATACGAGTGGGAAGTGTGTGACCCATGTAGTTGATACTGCTGGAAGCTTGAATGAAAAGTTGAAAGGCTTTATGATTAGGCCACACTAGATAGATAGTGAGGCAATTAGAATCATTCATTGCTGCCAAGGCATCAGGCCAACGTGAATTACAACCCAAACTGAATGAAACAGAATAGAAAATAGAAAAGCCTTTAATGAAAATGTTGGAGAACTCACAAGGGATGGGGAAAGTGCCAAATAACTGGAAGATGGCTAAGTAAACTAAAAGGTCTATTCTCCCATCAATGCACAAGGGATTTACAAGTTTAACTCTCGTTGCTGTTAATAGGAATTCTATGTGTGATCCAAGGGTGTACTCATGGAGAAAATGCATCTATTAGTGTCTCGATTGGCCTCTCTTGAGCCAACACTGGCAAATGTTCCAAATTGTGTGGTAGTTTGGTGACAGGGACTAACAAAGGCTAGAATGAAAACCACCAGCTTAGCATCACCTTGTAATCCTCTGATAGTACAAGATCCCTTATGAGCAAGGAGTAAAATATATTCTATGCAATTCTTCATAATGTTTAATTTGTAAATATTTGGAAATTAACTTCCAGAAATAAAAGTAAAGAAAAAGCAAAGGGCAGAAATTCCTATTCGATTGAAAAGTCTGTCTTTGAAAAAGTAAAGCATATCTTTAAGTCATTTTCTACCTTTTGCTAACTTATCAAATAATAACAGCTACCATATTCCTTAGCTAACTTATCAAAGAAATCTTTTGCTAACTTATCAAATAATAACAGCTACCGTATTCCTTAATATGCCCAGACATTGATTGTATCAGATGTTTTACTAAGGATTCTATTTAACCATTACAACTAGTCTATGAAATAAACAGCATTATTTCACAGACAAGGAAACAAACTGAGGCATTAAGAAATTTCCCAGGATCACCCATCTTAAATCCATGTCTGTCAGATAACATCTAATCTGCATGCCAGAGCTTGTGACGAGATTTAATCAAGTTCTGACATTATTTATTGGCCTATCTAACAAAGGTGGGTTGTTTTGGTTTTTTTTTACGAAGGTACTTAAATAATGGATAAGCTATCAAAACCAGCATCAATTCCCATTATATGATGTGTTGAAATTTTTGTCAACACTCAGTAGGAATAGACTACATTGAAATAATTTGTTCAAAATACCAAATATTAAGAGAATTAGCAACGCAGGATCTTCAGAGAGGGGATAGATAAATTTTACCCCATTTTCTTAATTCCAGCTACATGGGGAAAATAAACACAAATGAAGCAAATTCTACAGGTTTTCAATGCATACACAATTCCACTCAGCCTCTCCTCACTGGGTTACTAGCAATGCCATGGTTAGCCTAGTGCAGTGGTTCTCAATCTTGGCTGCACATTAGAATCACCTGGGAATCTTTTTAAAATCCTGATTTCTGGGCCTCATTCAGAAATCAGGATTTTAAAAAGATTCCCAGGTGATTCTAATGTGCAGTCAAGGTTGAGAACCACTGGCCTAGTGAGTAAGCCAAGGAGACACTATCTATGTAATGTGAACTTAAGCATACCATGAGGGCTCCAGACCCAAAATATCTTCTTCCCACCCTGTCAGCTGACTCCTAAGGCAAGCATTTCATCCTTTAACTAAATGATCTCTACCGTGGCTAATCATTAGAACAGTGATGGCGAACCTATGACACGCGAACTCATTTTTTTGGTTGATTTTTCTTTGTTAAATGGCATTTAAATATATAAAATAAATATCAAAAATATAAGTCTTTGTTTTACTATGGTTGCAAATATCAAAAAATGTATATATATTACATGGCACCAGAGTTAAGTTAGGGTTTTTCAAAATGCTGACACGCCGAGCTCAAAAGGTTCGCCATCACTGCATTAGAAGTATCTGGGGCATTTCTCTCTCTCTTTTTTTTTTTATTGATTTTTTTTTGAGAGATAGGAAGGGAGAGGAAGAGAGAGGAATATCCATGTGAGAGCAAAACATCGATTAGTTGCCTCCTGCATGTTCCCCACTTGGGATCAAGCCTGAAACTGGGCATGTGCCCTGACAAGGAATGGAACCAGCAACCTTTCCATGCACAGGATGATGCACAACCAGCTGAGCCAACCCAGCCAGGGGACTGGAGCATTTCTAAAACACATGGATACCCTAGTTGCAGTCCCAAATATTCTTATTTTAGCCTGGGCATCTGGGGTTTTTTGTTTGTTTGTTTGTTTGCTTATGTTTTGCTTTGTTTTGTTTCATTAATACATTTTTATTGATTTCAGAGAGGAAGGGAGAGGAAAAGAGAGAAATATCAATGATGGGAGAGAATCATTGAGTGGCTGCCTCCTGCACACACCCTACTGGGGATCAAGCTCACAGTCCAAGCATGTGCCCTGACCGGGAATTGAACAGTGGCCTCCTGGTTCATAGGCCGATGCTCAACCACTGAGCCAGGCCAGTTGGGCAATACTGTCTTTTCTTTAAAAATGTGCAATTTTATTGGTAAAATATGATTCATGATTTTTTTTCTAATTCAAAATAATAACTTCATTTTACCAAACATTTTATTTCTGTTCTGCAAAGGAAGTGATATAACAAAAATATCACAGAGAAACTGATAAATTTGAACAAAAGCTGAAACTCTTTCAGTTGATGATCTATAAAACAAGCTCACACAGAGAAACTGTTTAATTCCATATTTTAGAAACTATAAAGTACCATGACAGACCAATAAAAAGGAACATTTTAGTAGATTCACAAACAACATACTATCCTATTACTCCATTTGGAAGAAGTAATGAATATTGTATACCTGAAATAAAATCCTAGTTCTTTTTTAAAAAATGTAAATTGTCCATTTGTTTTGCTCATATTTACATCCTTAAATAAAGTTTTAAAGGATCCTTTGCAGATTTACTTTCTTTCTTGAGTAAATTCCTTTTTGAATCAATTTTTCTTCATATTGCTTTTTGTACTAATCCTGAGAGAGATTAATTTTCATTTCATTTATCTTAATACCATTGCTAGTAATCATTACTCTAAAACCAGACTGCCTGAGGCAAGTCACTTAACTTCTCTATCTTCATCTTAAAAATAGGAATAATAGCCCTAACTGGTTTGGCTCAGTGGATAGAGAGTCAGCCTGCGGACTCAAGGGTCCCAGGTTCGATTCCAGTCAAGGGCATGTACCTTGGTTGCAGGCACATCCCTAGTGGGGAGTGTGCAGGAGGCAGGTGATCGATGTTTCTCTCTCATCAATGTTTCTAACTCTCTATCCCTCTCCCTTCCTCTCTGTAAAAAATCAATAAAATATAGTTTAAAAAATAGGAATAATAATAGTATCTATCTCATATGACTGTTATAAGAATTAATTTAGTTAATATCCATGTCATAAAGCATTAAGTATTTGTTATTATCATAATACTTTTAATATTTTAAATATATATATTTCTTCCAGAGTTGCTTAAAAAAAGAAAATCTGAATATTGGTTGACTCTTAAATATTTGATTTTAATTTCTATTCCATTTTATAGCAAGTTAAATCCAGACATGTTGGGAGGCAACCAATGGATTGTTCACTTAATAGTTTATTAGCATTTTATAAATATTTTCTTTAAGAAAACTTTTATTTAAATGGTCAGAGGATTCCTATGGTGCTGATTAGAACTAAAGAAGCTAGAAACTTAATTAGAAAATGCAGAAAACCATTTTTCTCTTATCCATTCATTTAGTCAAAGGTAAAGAATATTTTTTTATTCCAATTAAATCCATAGGTTAATGCAATTAACTTAATTGGTTGACTGAGGGTCCCGGGTTTGATTCTGATCAAGTGCACTGGTTTGAGGTAAGGGTTGGTGGCATAATAATAATCATTTGACATAGGATGTACATTACAGCATAGAAAATATAATCAACTAGAGGCCTGGTGCACAAGATTTGTGCGCTGGAGGGGAGTCCCTCACCCCGATCTGTGCCCTCTCGCAGTCCGGGACCCCTTGGGGGATCCCCCGGGGATTGGGCCTAAGCCGGCAGTCAGACATCCCTCTCGCAGCCTGGAGCTCTCACAGTCTGGGACCCCTCGCTCCTTACCACACGCTGGCAGCGGAGGCAGGAGAGGCTCCCGCCAACGCCACTGCACTCGCCAGCTGTGAGCCTGGCTTCTGGCTGAGCAGTGCTCCCCCTGTGGGAGCACACTGACCACCAGGAGGCAGCTCCTGCATTGAGCATCTGCCCTCTGGTGGTCAGTGCACATCATAACTGGTCGTTCAGTCGATTTACATATTACCCTTTTATTATATAGGATGGGCAGATGGTAGTATGTATAAGTAGTCCATGAAATTTTACAAGGGTTCTTAGATTATTACCAACTAAGAAAGAGTGCATTAAAACAAAACTAGAGGCCTGGCCAGTTTGGCTCAGTAGATAGAGCGTCACCTTGCGAACTGAGGGTCCTGGGTTTGATTCTGATCAAGGGCACATGCCCTAGTTGCAGGCTTGATCCCCAGTAGGGGGTTTGCAGGAGGCAGCCAATACATGATTCTCTCTCATCATTGATGTTTCTATCTCTCTCTCCCTCTCACCTTCCTCTCTGAAATCAATAAAAATATTTTTTTAAAAAAACTAGAGAATTGTCTATTTGCTTGTTTTGTGTTAAATCCCTGAGATTTATTTCAGTGAGACCAATAAACAAAGAGAGTGAAATAAAAAAGGCAGAAGGTCAAAGTGTCATAAATGCTGTTAAACAGTTAAAGTATTCGATAAAGGCTCTCCACTTGAGGCTCATTGCAATGCATTGGAAAAAAAGATCTTCCCATATTTAGACACAAGCAATAGCAAGCCAAACACTCTAAAACAGATGTGATACTGTTATATAACAACACACAGACCCATATTTATTTTATTATTGCTACCTATGTGGCCTATAGTGTTAATAGGAAACCTGATTTGATGTACATGATATAATATTTGGAAGCTGCTCTGATTATTCTATCCTAATTAGCAGGATGTCTGGTAAAAGTCAGCAAACAACATAATCTCCCAGTTTGATACTAAAAACTAAATCTGAAATCTCCATAATATTTTAAAACAAACAAACTAGGACATGAGGTGTTTTTTTTTTCTGGATTCATCTTTTTCAAAAATTTCCAAGATCATTCCAGTCAATACATAAGATAGGGCACATATTGTCAAGGATAAGTTGTTAAAGTGAATATGAAATGTGCTTCTCAAAATATCGTTTACACATTTACCAGATGGTAAAATAAACATGTAAATTGTTATCAAGTATACACTAAGTTTGTATTAAAATTTTAAGCACTGTAGGAAGGGTGTAAAAATTTCCACATATTGTATTATTTGTTCACTTAATAGTTTATTAGCATTTTATAAATATTTTCTTTAAGAAAACTTTTATTTAAATGGTCAGAGGATTCCTATGGTGCTGATTAGAACTAAAGAAGCTAGAAACTTAATTAGAAAATGCAGAAAACCAGTTTTCTCTTATCCATTCATTTAGTCAAAGGTAAAGAATATTTTTTAATTCCTATTAAATCCATAGGCTAATACAATTAACTTAATGCCTCTGTGAGATATGGCATTAAGGAGAAAAATGATTTGGTGAACATGAAACTTTTATACTGAGGATTATCCAGAACATCCCAGGTTATATAGAGTCCTCTGCTCATCACTGTCAGTTACCACAATAATTTAAAGTATTTATGAAAGAATGTTTACAAAAAATAAAAATAAAATTAGATCTCTATGAAATTTCTATCTTTTCCATTCAATTCGGGTTCATACTTCATGGACAGTTTTTTGTTTTGTTTGTGTGGGGTTTTTTGTTAATCTTCACCCAAAGATATTATTTCCATTGATTTTTAGAGAGAGTGGAAGGAAGGAGCGGGGGTTGGGGGGTAGAAAGAAAGGAATCATGGATGTGAGAAAGACACATCCATTGGTTGCCTCCCAACATGTCTGAACTAGGGCTGGGAATGGAACCTGTAATCTAGGTCCGTGCCCTTGACAGGGAATCAAGCCCCCAACCCTTCAGTGCCCAGGCTGATGCTCTAACCACTGAGCACACCAGTCAGGGCATGGATAGTTCTTGAAGGTCAATAATAGAACTTTATGCACCTCCCAACTCCTTTTGGATTTAATCACAAGTTTTAATGCAAAACACTAGCATTAGTGGCTTTAGTCATCTGCCATATGCCAACGCTCTCCTGCTATGTGGCCAGATCTATCTGCAGCATGTTGATAAAAAGGTGGTATTATTATAATGCAATATTTAAGGCAGAATTTCTGGAGTAAATCTACCTTTAGAGTGAATCAATGCACCAGTCATCAAAGCTTACTTAACATACCTTAGAAACATATGATTATTATAAAGGAGAATCCTATCTAATAAAGACAGAATATGCAAATTGACCATAACTTCACGACAAAGATGGCGGCACCCACAGCCAATAAGGAGGGAATATGCAAATCGACACAACAAGGCAAGAAGTGGAAAGGTAGCTCTGGCTGGAGCGAAGGCGGCAAAATATCAGACATACTAGTATGTCGTCGCAATATCTTTACCAATACAGCTCCAAGGGCAATGGAAACTAAGAAGAAAATAAACAAATGGGACTACATCAAAATAAAAAGCTTCTGCACAGCAAAAGAAACCATCAACAAAACAACAAGAAAGCCCACTGCATGGGAGAACATATTTGCCAACGATATCTCTGATAAGGGTTTAATCTCCAACATTTACAGGGAACTCATATAACTTAACAAAAGGAAGAAAAACAACCCAATCAAAAAATGGGCAAAGGACCTCAATAGATACTTTTCGAAAGAAGTGATAAGGAAGGCTAAGAGACATATGAAAACATGCTCAAAGTCACTAATCATCCGAGAGATGCAAATCAAAATGACAATGAGATACCACCTCACACCTGTCAGAATGGCTGTCATCAACAAATCAACAAACGACAAATGCTGGAGAGGATGCAGAGAAAAAGGAACCCTCGTGCACTGCTGGTGGGATTGCAGACTGGTGCAGACACTGTGGAGAACAGTATGGAGGTTCTTCAAAAAACTAAAAATGGACTTCCATTTGACCCAGTGATCCCACATCTAGAAATATATCCCAAGAAAACAGAAACACCAGTCAGAAAGGATATATGCACCCCTATGTTCATAGCAGCACAATTTACAATAGCTAAAATTTGGAATTAGCCTAAGTGCCCATCAGCAGATGAGTGGATTAAAAAACTTTGGCACATCTACACAATGGAATACTATGCTGCTGTAAAAAGGAAGGAACTCCTACCATTTGCAACAGCATGGATGGAGCTGGAGAACATTACGCTAAGTGAAATAAGTCAGTCAGAGAAAGATAAATATCACATGATCTCACTCATTTGTGGATTATAATGAACAACATAAACCAATGACCAAAAATAGATCTAGAGACAGAGAAGCATCTATCTGATGCTCAAACCTCAGAAGGAAGGCAGGGGAGGGTGGGGCTAAGGAGGAGAGATCAACCAAAGGACTTGTATGCATGCATATAAGCATAGCCAATGGATACAAACACTGGGGGGTGAGGACATGAGCGGGAGGGGTGGGGGGACAATGGGGAGATAAGGACACATTTGTAATACCTTAATCAATAAAGGAAAAAAATACTAATAAAAAAATTTTATCTTAGATGTCCCTTGCACTTTTGATGTGTTTACAGAGGTCTCTGATTCAGTGATGGACACTGTATAAAAGGATAGCAGTAAAACACCTGAGGTTCCTTCATATGTGGGGCTAGGTAACAGCCCTTACTTCCCCTCCTCACTGGAGCACTCTTGTAAAAAAAAAAATTTATTTGCCACAGCAAATTTTAAAAAGCAACCTTTTGGTGAAGGGATGTACAAATTGCAAGTTATAAAAAAGGTCACGTGGATATAAAGTATAGCATAGGGAATACAGTTAGTAACACTGTAATAACTACATATGGTTTCAGAAATAGTGGGTACTAGACCTATTGGGGTAATGACTTTGTAGTTATATAAATGTCTAATCACCATGTTGTACATCTGAAATTAATATAATATTATATGTCAACTGTAATTGAAAAATAAAATAATTCAAGTGACCTTTTTTAAAATTACAAGCAATAAGTATTAAAAAAAATTTAATTTATTTAAGGCAATGTAATAGTTTGTTTACCACCTGAAACTGAAAAAGGAAGAGAAGTGGGTATTAACTAAATTCTACTCTATGATGCTTTTTGATGTGTGTATGTGATAATTCTATTAGAACATTTGAATAAATGAACATTTTCTTATTCCTTTTTCTTATATATCAACTAGAGGCCCGGTGCACAAAATCTGTGCATGGTGGGGTGGCCCTCAGCCCAGCCTACACCCTCTCCAATCCGGGACCCCTGTGGGATTGGGCCTAAACCGGCAGTCGGACAAACCTCTCACAATCCAGGACGCTGGCTCCTAACCGCTCACCTGCCTGCCTGCCTGATCATTCCTAACCACTCTGCCTGCCAGCCTGATCGCCCCTAACTGCTCTCTCCTGCTGGCCTAATCACCCCTAACTGCTCTGCCTGCCCACCTGATTGCCCCTAACCGCCTCTGCCTCGGCCCCTGCCACTGTGGCTTTGTCCGGTCTATCCAGTCTAATTAGCATATTACCCTTTTATTAGTATAGATGGTGTGGCTGAACAATGAAGAGAGATTATCCTATCTAATAATAGACAAACAGGGTAATTGACCATACCTTCACTACACCTCCCATTGGCTAATCAGCACAATATGCAAATTAACTGCCAACAAAGATGGCAGTTAATTTGCATACCTAGGCTCCAAGCGGCGGAGCGAAGACTGAAGGCGAGCCGGAGCAGCAAAGATGGAAGACGGAAGGCGGCTCCAGCTGGGGCCGTGAAGACAGAAGACGGAAGACAGAAGGCGGCTCCAGCCAGAGCAAAGGACTGGGTCCCAGGTGCCAGAGGAAAACCGGTGCCTGCAGCCAGGAGAAGGGAAGGCCTATTGCACGAATCTCTTCGTGCAACAGGCCTCTAGTATCTTATAATAGGTGTAATTAACACTGCAATAAAATTTGTATAGCACTTCCCAATATGCAAAGATTTGTCATATACATTATTTAATAATGAAATAGAATAAATGTTTTGCTTTTATTAATTAAAAAGAAATTAGCCCTAACTGGTTTGGCTCAGTGAATAGACCGTTGGCCCATGGACTAAAGGGCCCTGAGTTTGATTCCGGTCAAGGGCATGTACCTCGGTTGCGGGCACATCCCCAGTAGGGGGTGTGCAGGAGGCAGCTGATCGATGTTTCTCTCTCATCAATGTTTCTAACTCTCTATCCCTCTCCCTTCCTCTCTGTAAAAAAATCAATAAAATATATTTTTTAAAAAGAAATTATTTATATTCCACATTCTACCTTCAAAATTTTCAACTTGTTTTAAAATGAAAATAACCTGTAGTCCTCCCAAATCTTCAAGTAAAACTAACAATCTAGAAAGACATGTAATATTATTCCCATACGTTTTCTATATATGGGAAATCCTCCAATATTATATGTTTCTAGTTAATGAATACCTTCCTATTTAAGATGCCAATTTTTAATTTCATCAATATGATCAAATTTTTAATTATGTCAAGACTGACATAGTTGGAACTGGTGAGAGGGTGAGGAAACAAATTCTCATATACTTATGGAGTAACTGTAAATTAATACAGCCTTTAGCTCAGAAATTCCACTTTTTGGAACTTATCGAATAGCTATCTAACACGAGTACAAGGTAGCATTTTTACAATAGCATAAGCCTAGAAACAATTGCATGTACATCAGTAAGGACAAATTAAATTAGGTATAGTTGATCCATATGTTAATAGTAAAGATGTTTAAAAAGAATGAGATCAACATGTACAATTAGAAATACAGCCTAAAATTATTATTAAATGAAAATATATGTTGCACAACAGTACACATGGTTTCTTCTAATAGAACTCATAGTAAAAGTCAACTAAATGTTACCAGGTTATTTCCATTTAATCAGCTTCCCAGTTTATCTTAACACTCAGTGTTCTATTATATTTCACCCATCCTTTCCAAACTTACCTTCCTACTATCTCCTCTACCCATTGGGTTTCCCAAGCATCAAAACTATTACCTATTTCCCTCTAGTTTCTACCTCTTAGACTTTGCTTATGACTTTTTTCCCAACTCCTGGACTTCTGCAAGTCCAGACTCAACAAGTACCACATCCATAAAGTATTCTGTGATTCCCTCAGTTAGGTGTAATCACACCCTCCCCTATGGTGCCAAAGGACCCTTGACCCTTCAGTGCAGGGGACAGTGCTCTAACCAACTGAGCCACACCAGCCAGGACCAAAAGAGCTACTTTTCATTCCTCAAAACTGTGAATGCCAACAGTTGTAAAAGGAGAGAAAGGCGGTTCCTCTAAATTATAATAACCCTAAACAGAGACCTGAAATGGGGGCATACCACTGTCCACTATTCCTCTGTTCCCAACCAGCAATCCACAGGGAAAAGGAGAAGCAGTCAGCCAGCCAGTTTGGAGATCTGTCAGGGAAGCTTTCGAAATAATAGCAGAGAAATCCTGAGCTTTGCCTCAGGTTTTCCTATCCTACAAAGTTCACCGGGTAGGTACATATTCACTAGATTTCTATGAAATGTCTATTAAAATGTTTCTTTCAATTTGTAATAAAAATAAACTAAAACCTTTCATTTAATTGTAGTTTAAGACTGAAAAAAGAGCAAGGATAAATAAAATCCATTAGTCTGAAGATTTCACTTTAGAAATATTTGTATCCTCCTTCTTGCCAAATTGTATTCACTGATAAACAGATTTCATTTTTACCAGAAACTTCGGGTTTTTTGTTATCTAGTAAAAATAAGGAGTAAAAGTAATCAAAAGATTGGCAGATGGAAGCAAGTAAGAAGCAATGTACACAGATAATTCAGAAATAGGAAACGTCTGAATTTTTTTTCATTGACTATATATCATTTCTAGAAAGTATGTTAATTGGACAAAAAAAGTATAATTTATACAAATAAATTGGAGATCTCAAAAAATTCTAACACAATCTTACTCAACTCTCTTAAAAGGATCAATTCAGTATGATTAGGAAAATCAAATATAGTTTCAAAAATATATAAAGTCCACCCTAGCTGGTTTGGCTCAGTGGATAGAGCGTTGGCCTGGGGACTGAAGGTCCTGGGTTTGATTCCCGTCAAGGGCACATGCCTGGATTGTGGGCTCGATCCCCAATGGGGGGCAAGCAGGAGGCAGCCGATCAATGATTCTCTCTCATCATTGATGTTTCTATCTCTCTCTCCCTCTCCCTCTCTGATATCAATAAAAATATATTAGATAGATATAGAAATAGATATAGATATAGATATAGATATAGATATAGATATAGATATAGATATAGATATAGATATAGATATAGATATGGATATGGATATAGATATAGATATATAGGTGTAGATATAGATATATATTCCAAAACAAGGAGTAAACTGAAAACTGTGCATTTGTTCCTTATTCTCAGTACCATTTTTCAATCTGGGAACACTTCTAAATTTAGGAATGAGCTATAATAAGCATGGTCAGATGACTGCATAGTTTCTTGAACATTAATAAATACTTAATTCCCACACAGATGAAATATTGCATTTATAGAATTAGGTAGTAGGCAGTGTAAAAAATAAGTAGAGTCAATAACTTCAACTTTTCTTCTTGTTGGTTCTCTCTTATTTTTAAATCCCAGTACCTGCAGATTTCTAAAGACTGGACAAACTGAATTGTTTATACATAATAAAAACTCTAGGACTTCTCTACTAGTTTAAGCATAGCAAACCCCAAAATATATTTAATCTTTTACCTTTTAATATTTTTAATTATATTTTTGTTGATTTTAGAAAGAGGGAAAGGGAGAGGGAGAAAGAGAGAAACATCAATTGGCATACTCCCACTGAGCCCACAACCTGAGCATATGCCCTAAGAGGGAATTGAACCAGTGACCTCTCCATGCACAGGACAGCACTCAACCCAACTGAACCACACCAGCCAGGGTTCCTTTTAATCTTTTGAGTTTTAACCGTTTTGAGTCCTAGAGCTGGTGAATTTTCATATTCTAAATGATATTTCTCAACAAATACACAGATCTCATTTCATCTTATCTTCTACTTATTCCTAAGAATAATAATAAAAAAATAATAACTCCACACTCAAGTGGAATGTGAATCTGAACAAAACAAAATTGCAGAATTTCTACGATATTTCTATTGCAATATACTGAATACAACACCTTCTCAAATATGTAAATTAACTTGTGACTCAGTTTTCTGGGTGATGTTCACATCATGACTCAAATGGATGCAACCCCTAAAAATGAATGACTTGGGCGGTTGCCATGGGCTATGAAGCTATCTGAGCAAGTAAGCTGCTTGTATCTGGCCTATATTAAGGGGAAGAAATTTTTTCATCTGGCACATTTTGGAGGTAATCCCTTCATAACCAAATTGAAATATGATATGAGTCTAGCATTGCTATTCTGACTTCCCACTCCAGAATTCTGCGTTTGTTCCAAGGTTTAGGACTATTCTGGATACTCTGACATTTATTCTTTCGAGAATGACATCAGATGTCAAGCATGCAATACTTCCAAGGACCTTCCAATTTCAGTCTATCCAGATAAAGGCTACCTTATGGATGACTGTGCAGTTTCCAGAAACAGCACTCATCACCATGTTTCAATCATGATAAGCTGGAGGGAGGGGAACAAATGCTTCTTATACACAGGAAGTGAGAAGACAATGTCCTTCAGGTTGCTTTTCTCAGAGTCAATGGGATAAGCTCTCTGTTCTAAAACATGACCATACTGTCACAGTGTTTAAAAAAAATAAGGTCATTTAAAATTAGTTATTTTTACATCTGTGTATTTACATTTAAGGAAGTTGTCATTACCAGAGTTAGTTTGTCACCAGGGTTAATAGTGGCTAAACTTAAAAAAATAAGAATGAATAAATGAATGAATGAATAAATAAATAAATAAATAAATAAATAAATAAATAACTCTATCTTTTCTTTCATTATAAAAACAAACAAAAAACCTAGAGTGGTCCCAGCTTTGATGCACATTGGAGTCACCTAGAAATCTTCAAAAAGCACTGACACCTGGCTCTCACCACAGACATTCCCATTCTGATTATTTGGCATGGGGTGTGAATATGGGCAACAGAATCTTTAAAAGCTCCCTTGGTGATTCTAATGTGAAGCCATGGACCTAAAGGATCTGCTATCCTTTTCCCTCCATCCAACTGGGCCTTAGTGTCAAAAAGGGGAAACAGGCAGTTCATGCAAAGAACCAGTTCATGCAAATATGGGTGAGTTTATGCCCAAGACTAGAAGTGACCTGACTTCAATAAATCAATACACTTAAAGAATGTATATATGCATGACAGAGAGAAATGTCTGAAACATCTGAAAAAAAATAAGTAAGATCGTCTGAAATAAAATAGAGCAATCTCAAAGAAAGAGAACTTACAGATTTTTAAAAACTTCCAGATCACAACAGAAAGAACATTGTAAAGGACAGTCTCTCAATCGTTTTTTTTAGTCTCTCAATCTTTATACTATACATTTAAGTACTAAATAAGAAGTGATTCACTGTATATTCTGCCATTCTAGAAGATAAATATTAAGATGTAGAGATATAAGGGGAAACTAAGGCCACTCTAGCCTAATCAAATTAACAGTAGCACTCTGACAATGTTTTTCAAACTTTGAGTCACTGTCCATCAGAGAATCATGAAATAAACTTAATTGATCATAACCAGAATTTTCTTTTCAATGAAATTCAATATATGAGAAAGCTATCAGAGTGTATCGAATGAGGTAAATATTTTGTGAAGCCTTTGTGTATGTGTATATATTTATTACTGTATCAGTTACAAATTTTGAAAGCTACTGCTCTAGAGGTTGTTCCACCCTAGCTCAGAACATGTGAATTCAAACTGCATAGAAAGGCAAGGGTCCACAAAAAAACAAAGCTCTTTAAAGCTGGAAGATACTTGAAAGATTTGACTATAATTTCATTTTTAAAATGAGGACATTGAAAATCATAAACATAAAGTGTCTTATTTGTGTCCAGTGTTTTCTCCTATACCTTAGGAGTAGGGTTCCTTTGAGACTTGTATTTTCAAAACAAATTTAAGGCAGGTATGTTACATACTAAATAGCCATGACACCAACTACAAATTTTCAGTTATATTACATAAACATTTCTTTGACATGGTGGCATTTTCACCAACTTCTTACTCAAATGGAAATTATATTGTGTGCAAATTAAGTGCTTCATTTAAAGACTCTTGATTCTAGTACTCTAAAGTAGAGAATTGTTTTCCTAGATAAGAGATTGTTAAAAGGCTATTTCTTCAGGCTCCAATAGGAGGTCCTCAAAAAGCATACAGTCGCAGCTGTACCTAGGGCAGCAGAATTCAAGGAGTTTCAAAATTCCCCATTCGCTTTTGTTGACTTTATGTTCTTGTTCTGCATCTCATCATGGTGTTACACACACACACACACACACACACACACACACATTTATATTTTGAAAGATTACTGTAGATAAAAAAAAATTGAAAATGAAATTTAAAATCTGTGTAACTTAAATAAAGTAAAAAAAAGAGAGAAAAAAATCTCTAAAAGGAAAAAGAAATCTACGTAACTTTAAACTCAAGAACAAAGAGTTTCCCAAAGAAGTGGTGATGCAAGTAGAACTGTTTTTCATGGTTTGTGAGGCCTGCATCTCTTAAGTTCAGTACTTTATTTTCTGTAGCTGTATAGAGAAGGGGCTTATAGTGATATCATTAATAAGATACAGTGCACACATTTGTATAACCATAAAAAAATCCTTTCTTCTTAATGGTGTTGGCATGTATATTTCATATTGCAATCTCCTTAAGGCATTAAATAAATATTAACTAAGAAAAATTAAGTTTTTAAAATTTCATTTTAAACTTCATTATGTTAAACTTAAGGGCAAGGAGAACATGAATTGGTATCAAATGGTTCAAGGAAGGACATAGAACAACCCAGCATATCAATTAAAATGTATCAGGCTACAAGGAATAAGAAACCGGCCCAGCCAGTGTGGCCCAGTGGTTAAGCATCCACCCATGAACCAGGAGGTCATAATTCCATTCCCCAGAAGGGCACATGCCCAGGGTTGTGGGCTCGATCCCCAGTAGGGGGCGTGCAGGAGGCAGCTGATCAATGATTCTCTCTCATTCTTAATGTTTCTACCTCTCTCTCCCTCTCCCTTCCTCTCTGAAATCAATAAAAATATGTTTTAAAAGAAGAAATCATCAAGTTGGGGAAGGTTGTTAGGCAATGAGTAGAGGAATATATTAAGAAAATTAGTACCAGTCCTAGCCAGTTTGGCTCAGTGGATAGAGCGTCGGCCTGCGGACTAAAGGGTCCCAGGTTCGATTCCGGCGGGGGGGCACATGCCCGAGTTGCGGGCTCGATCCCCCCCAGTAGGGGACGTGCAGGAGACAGCCGATCAGTGATTCTCTCTCATCATTGATGTTTCTATCTCTCTAGCTCTCTCCCTTCCTCTCTGAAATCAATAAAAATATGTTTAAAAAAAAAAAGAAAACTAGTACCAGATTTTTCTCTCACCCCATTCTTCCATAACACATGTCTAGCAAGCTTTCTGAGGAAAGGTATATGAAAATACAACCCGTGAAAAGCAATCCTTAGAAAGCTATAAACTTCATAAATAAATAAACAAGCAGAGAAACCCATGAAAGAAAAGCTGGAAGAAGGAAGGAAAAGTGAAGGAGTTGCAGAATCCATGATTCTGAGTCATGCAAAGGGCTAATTGTGATTCTAAATACCTAAGAGAATAATGATTAGTCTGTAATAAGGCCATTACATTTAGTTAAGAGCCCACTGGTAGATGTAGTAAGAAAGATTTTGATGTCTGTGCAAATGAGGAAGCTGAATTGAAAAGGATCAAAGAAAGCATTGATAGATGGGCCTACGTACAAAAGAGCAGGGATAAATGGAGTGCCTCACAAAGCTAAGGATGTTATGGATACAGAAGAAAACAGAAATACCAATAAGAGACAAAATATTTAATAAGTTGTCCTTTCACGAATGCAAAAAAAAAGATAACAGAATAAAGTAAATGTTAAGAGATGAAGTGATTATCGAAGTACATAGGGAAAGTCACATCATATTTTTAAAAAGTAAAGTGGGAGAGTTTAAATAAAACACATTGTATCTGAGGTTTGTCCTGAAAACTTTACAGTTGCTTTTGGGGAAAGCATAAAAATTCTGACTGGGTAAAAACAAAACTGATGAATCAGGCATAGATCTTACAAAGACTCAGGTTCAGGAAGATAGCATGAGGAAAATGATTAAGTGGGGCCTTTTTTTAAAGTTGTTTGCAAGAAAGTCAACAAGGGCAAAATGTCAGGGAGACAGCAGAGCTGGAGGAGGAAAGAACAAATTTGTTGAGGGGGAAGTCAGTATGTTTCTTTGACTTTCTCCACAGGAACAAAGCAGAATGTGAGCATAAATTAAGAGGGTGAATCCCAAAGGTGAGTGAGCTCTAAGGAGTATTTAGAACACAGTCAAATTTTTTAAATATACTGCAAATTAAGACATGCAGGGGGAGAAATAATTTTATGTGAACAAAATATGAAGCATTCGACGGTAAGTAAACTGTGAAAGGATCTTCTTGTTAGAGCTTCTGTTTCCTCAAAGGTAGGTGCTGAGTAGTAAACACTGCTATTATTGGGTAAAAATATATCCAAAATTATAAATTTTTAATTAAAAAAAACACATCAGGTTATAAAAGTACTAAACACCTTTGAAACCTTTTTTTTAAATTTGAAATAATGGTTTGGCCTTTAGTAAATTCCCAATTGAGCAAGACATTCAAATTAATAAAAATCTATATAACTGAAAAGTTATCATAAAAATGTCACCATTGATGGAAGATGGCCTAAACTGAATCTATACAACACGTATGCATATTGTATTCCTCGAAGTTCAAGTTAAACTATATATATGATAGCTTAGTATTGTTGATACCGAGATTAAACTATTAATTTATAACTTGAATTTTCTATTAAAGTTATAATTCCACAAAGAAGCCTATAATTTGACAAAAAGGGAGAGATGCTTTTGCTAATTCATGTCTTTAGATACAGTCAAAGGAAATATCTCCTAAGGCAGAGGGAGAACACATTCATATCCTGGAGCCTAAAGAGAATGACCTTTTATTGACAGGAGACAGCAAATGTGTGACCGTTCATGGGTGTGCATGTCACTATTCAAAGAGGATACTTAAAACATATACTCAGTGCAAACACGTATCTGAAACAGTAGCGCCTTCTATCAACTTTCAAAGGCAGCCTTACTTGTGCCAAGTGGCAGCCCAGCAGACAGTGGCATCAGACCTAGAAGGACTGTGGCCTGTATAGCATGCAGTGAAGTGCAGTGCTCTACTTGTTTGCAATGGTTTTATTTTTCGACTAGTTTTTATCACACTTGGCATGAACAAGGGAACATGTGCTTTGCTAAATTTGAACTTTTAAGATGAAACTGAATTAACTGAGAACCAAAAAATTGCTTCTGAATTATCCTAAGATTGAAAAATGCCTTTCCTTTCACACAAGGAATGACAAAACAAAAGACAAATACATCTTGGAAAAGTTGAAATGTGAGCAAGGAAGATCCTGTGGTTTGAGAACATTGTTGACTTTTTTCTGTTTCTAGGAACCTGAAATAAGATTATAATGAAAAGCCTTTTTCTCATACAGGACATTTCTGCTAACATGAAGATATGTACTAAACCAAAAAGCTAAATAAACTTAATATGAGCATGAAACCTAATAGAAGCAGTATTTATTTTGTTCAATTAGAAAGTTCAATTAACTTGCCACTCCTTAAAACTCTGAGCGTCGACCTTTGAACCAGGAGATCATGGTTCCATTCCCTGTCAAGGCACATGCCCAGAGTTGCGGCTCGATCCCAGTAGGAGGAGTACAGGAGGCCACCGATCAATGATTCTCTCTCATCATTGATGTTTCCATCTCTCTCTCCCTCTCTGAAATCAATAAAAACATATTAAAATATATATATATAAAAACTTAGTATAATAATATGTATATATAAAACATTACATATAAACATATTTTATATATACATAAACATATATACTAAATACATATAACCCTTGCCCCAAAATTTAAAGTTAAGTTCTATTCTTCCTTTTTCCTACTAGTATTGGAACAAAATAACTATATTGGCTAAAATGACCAGAGGCCTATCCCTAGGGATGCTCTCTTCTCTTAAATTCCCTCTTCCTCTTCATAAAAAGTGTGCCAAGACACCTAAATGTAAATGCTTTGTATATAAAGGGAGTGCCATGTCATGCAGAGTTGAAAGCCAAAATAATTTTAATATAAAATTCAAGTTATAAAGCACAGGATATGTTTATAAGGAATCTAGTGATAAGTAATAGGTCAAACTACCTGAAAGAATCAGCTTGTGGTACAAGCTTCACTGCATTAAGAATGTCACAGTTAGTGTGTTTATTAAATTAAATATTACCAGCAAGGGTCTTCTAAATGCCATGTTCCTAATACTAGATTACATATTTATTTCAGAGTTAGCATAGTAAGAGGGGGGGCTATCACTAGAAAGCCTATTAAGCCATGATTTTATTTTTTCATTGCTTTAATGGAACTATTCAAATCAAATTTTTCACGCCATGCCTTGAACACCACCGCAAACCATACTGTGGGTGTAAAATACATGCAAGGCGGATATAATCAGCTCAGATGAGACCTGAGTCTTAGACACCATCAAGTTTACTTTATTGTGAAAGCAGTGGGGTTTTCTTTCAAGTGAATATATTTTTAAATACGTTGCAGCCTGACTTACAACCTGGAGACAGGAACCAGGGAGATACACAAATCTCAAAGCCACCAAATTAAACCCAATATAATGCCTTAAAACTTGCCTAGTTTGTCCCCGTCTTCCCTGACTCTTATTTTACCTTACTGTTCTGGCAAAAGAAGATCTGATTGTAACTTCAACAAATCATATACATTTAATGTGCTTAAAAAGTCTCCCCTAACTTTTAAAAGATTGATTTTACTGATGTTAGACCAAAAATGTACTTTCTTTTTTTTCCAAGCAAATTTATTAAGAATCAAAAATTTACTCTTTCAAATAGTAAAATTCATAAAGCAATTGCCCTTCTAGTATCAGAGTTAATTAAATATTGTGAAAACTGAATGTGTATCACTAGTATTTAAAGTTGCTAACTTAAGTAAGTTTGTCTAAAAATAATAATTGTTGCTGTTTCCTCTGGGGGGATCTAGACTGGTTTGTTTTCACACAGGATCATAAACTCTGTGTGCTTTTTCCTACCCCCATGGCTAACATGCCTCCACGATATGATGATATACACAAGAAAGAGATGCTGCCCCTGAGGACAGGCTGAGCATTTTATAAGTCACTACGAACACACACACACACACACACACACACACACACACACACACACACTGCCCAAATGTCGCCAGAGATATTTTTCATTCTCCTGTTAAGATAAATGGCCTGTATTCAACAAGGCCTTTGCTCCTGGCCTGCACCCTAAACAGAAAGCAGAACATCCTTGAAAGCTTCGGTGCCAAAAAGAGAAATACTTAACATCACAAAAGAAGGTGGATCACGGAGCGTTTTCGCAGTGGGAGTTATAAGAACATGTAACTGCAGGAGGTGACGGGGTTCAGAAAGTTCTCTCTAGGCCCTAAATGACTGCATTGTAAGCGCTCGGGTGCTGTAAGTCGGTGCTCAGGAGGCAGAAACAACTAGAATTTTGAAACAAACAGTTGGGCACATATCTGCTAGGCCCAGCCGGCTTTCCCGCCCGCAACCCTAGTCCACTGCCCGGCTCGCCTCCCTGCGAGAAGGGCGCGCCCTCGGGCCAGACCCAAGGCCGAGGGCCTGGCTCCCCCGGGCTCCCCCGGGCTCCCCCGGGCTCCGCGGGCCTAGAGCGGCCTGGACTCCGGACCCGGTCCAGGGCCTGGACCTGGGCTCGCAGTCTAGACCCGCCTCCGGGACCCCGGCCCGAATTCCCTGTCCAGACCCCTAACCTGGACTCCCGGCTGGACGCACGGCCCGAAGAGCCAAGCGCAGCCGCCCTCGCGCGCAACGCGAAGCCGGACGGCCATGGCCCTGGCTCGGCGGCTTGGGAACGGCCGATCCCCTGCAGACGTCCTTGCCCGCCCACCTGGCACCCAGTGCGCCCCGACGGCGCTGGGCCGGGGCCACGCTGCGGCCTCGCCCGCGGGAGCAGGACCGACCTGCCGCCCGGGCCGCAGCCCAGACCGCGGGGCGCTGGGCTCCCGCCCCGGTGTACAACGACCGCGGCGTCCGCTCGCAGGTTAAGAACCGGGTTAGGCCAGCACTCTCGGCGGGGGCCGCACCTCCCCTGCGCGCTCGGCTCCGGCGGGCGGCTGGGAGTGAGTTAAGATGGCGCGGACTGGGAGTAGCGGGAGGGCTGAGCCAGAATGGAGTGCTAGCCGCACGTCCCTTTCTTTTGCTTTCCTCTTTTTTGAAAATACGCTGCTTTTGGAAAACTGGGAAACTCTGCAGATAGCGGGGAGGAATCGCCATCCCTCTCCGTCCTCACTCTGACCCCTACCCTCCCGGAGATGGAAAGGCGACCCGAAATCTAACCCGGGCGCGTACTGATCTCCCGCGGCCTCCCAAATCCAAACTCCGACCGCGTGGGCACAGCAGCAGCCTCGCAGACGCATGGCCAGTGTCGCTTCACCAGACACCCCCAGGCTTCTTGGGAGCGGAGAGAAAGACATGACCATGCTTGAAAGGGACCAGCAAGCACACTGCCTCCGAGAGGAGCGCGGAGCTGCAAATTTACCTCGTGCCGACTCAGTCCGCACAGCAGATGGTGGCAGAGCTGATAGGGAAACGACCTCCCTCATTTTTCAAGTGCTTCCTAATAGCAGCTCAAGTGCGTCCTTCAAGGACAAGTCACTACGTGCCTGTGAAATCTATGCTCGGCTCCTAAGAGCTTCCCTTGCGCACAGGACACCGACTCCTTTGCTCGCGGTGCCGGTGGTCCGGGGGCGGCGGGCCAGGCCGCGCTGCGGCTCCCACGCGCCCCACGCGCTCGGGCCTGGGCCCAGGCGCCCTCCCCACCGCACGTGCGCCCCCTGGGCCCGAGGTCGCAGGAGCGCAGCCCCAGTGGGGGGATCACAAGAATACACTGCCCGGCTTCACCCACTAGCCACGCTTTATACTTCCTGTCCTCCTGTTTGGTTCTTAGGTGTGAGAAGGGAGAAAAGCACAAAGGAAAATCAGTCGTCGCGTTTCTAGATAGCAGACAGCACTCCGCGGAACGCCGTCTAGTGGCGAAACTGTCCAGGGAAGGCAAATCGGTTTCGCTCCCCACTCTAATTTTCATTGCCACTGGAACTTTGAAGCCTTCTTTGCATGACAAATAGTGGAAGTGAGACAGGACGATCTCTAGGTGAAGGTAAATGTAGTCCTGTAACCTGAAACTGGCCCCGACTAAGCAAGAATGTTGAGCCATTTTCCACCTCTTTCCTGGATCTCCTTCCTCTGGAGGCAAATACACAAACCGCTTCTCCACGAGGTAAAGGCAGAGCTGTGCGGACCCCTAGACTAAGACGCAGCGACCCCCTCCCCGAGCTGGAATATCCACATTTCTGCATTTGTTCTCCAGGGATGGGGATCTGGCTTAGGCATGGATTCCACTGGAGAACGGATGGAGCAGTGCCCCCCAATACGTCCCAAATCAAGTTTTAAGTTCCGTGGCTAAAAAACTTGACCTTTCACAAGTTGGTCACCCCCGCTCCAACCCCGCCAAACACCTCCCAACCCCCAAACCATCCATTAAAGAAATGTAGGCCATTCATTCTGTGTTTGCATTTACAGATTCCACACTGGTGTCCAAGGCCTCGTATTTAAAGACAATTTTCGACTTCTGCCTAATGCTGCGGTCAACAGCCTAATTTGACATGCATTTAAATTACACCCTACTCTTACTCAAAGCCTCACGCCTTACTTTGTAAAATTTAAAGAAATTTTTAACTCCTTACTAAAGACCCTCCGTTTTCCTGCTTGAATTATTTCCAACTTCTAGGGTCAGACATATGATGAAGTGAATACATTTTCCTGGGGGGGGGGGGGGATGAGTGCAACGAAGTGAAGTGACTCAGGGAGCCAAGTCACTGTAAATAAGAAGGAGAAGGGATTCACTGGCAATGCTATAAAACCGATTTAAGAGGGGAGTGGGAGGTGGTTCCCATCGAACAGACTGCCCCATACTGGAGTGGGGACAGGTCATTCTTCCTTAACCCTTAAAAGTTACTGCCTATAATAATTAAATTATTCTCAAACTGTAAACTGCTTTCAAACACCATAGTGTTTTACCAGATTTATTTTACTTGTTGTACACAGACGATACAAACGAGCAAAAAACAAAACATTTCTCAATGGAGTGTGTACTTGTATAAATTATTCAGTTCACAGACAAAACGAAACAAATATAAAAATCACAACATTGGATTTACAGGAGAGCCAAAGTATACACACGTTTAGACCCTGAATTCCTATTAGGAAAAATCCCCCCATGGACTGGAATCTAGATTGAATATTGTGTATGATGCATATTTCACATTAATTTTAAAATACAAAAAAAAGTATAGGCTTGCTACACAACATTAGAAATCCTACTAATCTATTTCCAGGGAGATAAATGTTTCTTATCAAATATAACAAGACTTAGAGGGGAGAGAATCAGTCTTACTTGCATTAATGCTAGAGTTTTCCCAAGAAAGTCAAATTGCAGCTGTTTCTAGGTAGTGGGGGAATCATTTTCAAAACTAAAATGCAGTAAAATATACAACTCACAATTCATCTTCACTAGACTACACTATAGTTACCAACAATTCAGTCATCTATATGATTAGGGGAATCGTCATTACAAAGATTTACAGCATATAAAGGTGGAGGGGGGGCTGAAGATATTCAGAAACAGTTTGTCAGCATATTTGGCACCTGCACAGACCAGTCATGAATTTGGCACTTTGGGGAAAAACAAATAAGGCAAAATAATATTGCTATGTTGAGCTATTCTATTTAGAAGGAAGGAGGGGGAAACATACAATTCCAGTTAACTTTGCTTTGCAGGCTTCATGCCGCTTAATGGACTTGCCTAGGAACAGACACCTGTCCTTCTCAGGTGTCTGCTCAGGTTCTCCGTAGCTACTTGTGTGCACGAGGGCACAGAGCAATTACTTCATGCAATGGATTGAGGAGAAGTGAGAAACTCATCATTCTATCTATCAAGTATTTCAGGTTTCCAGAGCCTCTTAGGATATTGTTAATTATCTCTCAAGAAAAAAAAAATTGAAGGGGAAGAGGTGGGTGGAGAAAAAAGGCAAAGAAATGAATGAAAAGGTTAAGCAGGAACTGGTTTTGTGCCTTGACGATGAGAATAAAAACTAGCCATTCATTACAGTAAATTAACACTATATACAGTCATTTCACAGGCTTTGTTCCACTGAAAGTATTAACATCCCTACCATCCATCCATCCATCCATTCGGGGATAAGAAAGGACGCGCTGGGTGGATCCAGGTTCAGAGTCAACATCCTAGGGTTCATGGGGAGGCCGAGACCGCCGGGTCGGCATCGCTGCTGCCTGACAGGCTGCCCCAGGTCTCCCAAAGGTGAAGAGTTGCATGACAAGAACTAGAAGGAGGGGGCGAGGAAAAGACAAGGGGGGTTGGGGGTTGGGAGAGAAGTGTGTGTGGAGTATAACTTCACAGAAGGAGAGGAAGTAGGAAAACCAAACGGTTTACAACCAAGTGGAAGGTCGGTGCGGTAACTGCAGAGACTGCTGTGCCAACACGGGTTACAGTCACATCCGCTGCGGGCGGGTCATAGCGGGTCCACTGACACGAGGAGATGCGCAGGGTGGGGGCGGAGAGGAGGCGCGGGGCCGAGCCCGGGAGGGGGTTGGCGGCGACCGGGCCAACTGGAGAGCGCGGGTGCCGGGCGGGCAGGGCCCGCCTAGCAGAGCATAGAAGAAGCCGTAAGAAGCTGCCCCAGGCCTTGGAGACATTTCTTCTCGCAGTCCCGCTGGGCCAGTCACTCGCTCCTTGATCCGTCGAACAAGTCTCCCGATGCGGGGTGTCGGCTGGCTAGCATCCGCCGCGCTTGTCCTGCTCCGTAAATCC
>NW_005871053.1:18099243-18167964 GCF_000147115.1 Myotis lucifugus
CGAGAGCAGCGTGGTCGCGTTGCCCGCGAAGTCCGTGTCGTGTCGTAGGCCGAGGCGGCGAAGTCCAGCCGGTTGTTGGCCGGCGTCACGAACCAGCGCTGCGGCGACGGCGCGCCCGGGTCCTCGGCCTGCTGGGGCGACAGCAGCCCGTTGGTGTGCGGCACGCTGCGGTCCGTGCCCGGCCCGGGGGGCCCGCGCCCGCGCCCGGGTGGAAGCGGGCCTTGGCGTAGTTGCTGACGAACTGGTCCTGCAGGAAGGAGCCGGCCATGGCGTAGCGCGCCCCGGGCACGATCTGCGAGCGCGGGGAGTCGTTGGGCGAGGGGGTCAGGCGGTCCATGTCGCAGCCCGTGTAGATCCTGCGAGGGAAGGAGAGAGAGAGAACCCGGGGTGGCGCGGAGGTCCCTGCGGGGGACGGAAGGAAAGGACGCCACGTTTCGCCCAGCCCCGCACGCTCCATCTGAAACTGGCCGTCCAGGATGGAGGCAAAAGGTCACAGACCTGTAGGCTCTCCCAAATAAATCGTGGGATTAAAAAGGGAGCCATTTGCCCCCAACTGATGCAGATCCAGAGGAAGGCTTTCCTTGTCCCCGGCTCTCACACTCGCCAAGTGTACAGGGGACCAAGAGAGGAGCACAGCAGCGGACTCCCATCCCGCATCTCCAATCTGTGCACACATTACGGCAGGTTACCCCGGGGACTAAGGTGTTATTTGCCCAGTGGGCCTTTCCTCTGCGGACAGAGTTTCTGAACCAAATTTCTAACCAAGAGACACACGCCTCCGCCCTTTTAAAACCGCTTTCTTCCTATTGACACACCTGCTGGCCGTCCCAGTAGCGACCATTAAAATCTGGCCTCCACCAGCCGCCTGAGACCCGAGGGTGGCTTGGAAGCGTCCAGGGTACTGACTGTCTTGTTTCTCGTGTGTGACCCTTTAGCCCCCACCTCTACCGGTACAAACAAGAATGACTTGGAAACAAAGTCAACAATCAATAAATGCTTTTACAAAGAAAAAGTATTCTTTACTCTGGCCTTCTCTGCCCAGTTTTGGATTCCCTTATTGGTTTGTTTTGTTTTGTTTTTTTAAGTACTTTGGGGCAAACTCTTAGAGGACAGTTGTCCACTTCCTCCAAGCAATCTCCCACTAATAATGGCTAACCCTTATGCATCTTGACCATGTGCCAGGCACTGTTGTCTAGGACTGTACAAATGGGGATTTACTTAACTATCACAATAATCCTTGGAGTTAGGTACCACCATTACCCCCACTCTACAGATGCAAACACTGAGGCCAGGGGAAGTTGAATAACTTGCCCTATAGCTAACTGCCCAGACAGTAATTGTGTTACTGGGAATCACCTCAGATAAAATAATCAAAAACTAACTCTAGGCCCTGGGCCTAGAAAATCCCATTAGAATTGAGAGGGAACCAGAGATTGGATCAAGATTGGTAGAAGTGTTTTCTCAGACACAGACACACATGCCTCTCTTTTTATTTAGCTCACACTTAAATGTTTTAATATTTAACCAGCAGACTGTTTTGAAAGAGAGCCTCATTTTTGTCAGACCTTAAGCCCTTGGGGAGGAGATTCCCTGGTGAGTGGCCAAGCATCCCGCTGGTCCCCCTAAACTCTTACTGCTCTCCCTGTTTCTCCGGGAGTTGGCGATGCCCAAATAACCGACAGAACCGTGGAAAGGGAGATGTCATGAACCCCTAAAGAGCTAAAGTGTCCATTCGTATAGGTAAAGAAGCCTTTTATGAAAAACACACAGTGATTTACCAGTCAAAGGGAGCTGGTTTTTCTGACTGAAGTCAGCCAGAGGAGGGGCAGGTGAGCCTACTCTGCAGCTGCTCAGGTCCATTTTGTTGACTGCACAGAATTTCCCTCCTGAAATTTCAGTCCAGTTTCAAATAAGAGAAGTAGAAGGAGTCAGAAAGGGAACATAACCAGCAAGGTGCAAATGTCTTTTCTGTTTACCACCACGATATTTTAAAAGAAAAACAGTCTGCAAAAGACACAGTTTAGATGCCCATCCAGGTCCCGACCCACTCGGGATTACTGAATTGATTTGTGCAAAATAAAATGCTTCGGAACAGATGTTCACAACAGAATTAAAAGCTCAAAATCTGCAAGACCCCCCTAGTACAGACTTGAATATCTCTGGTCTCCTGGGCCACACACTTTCCACTGTGCCGGGTCCACCTTTTTAGACTGGGAGGACTAGAGTAGCCAAGTTTTTATTCTGGGTAATCATAGGTGAAGCTTGCTTCCTTTGAACTAATTTTGAAGGATGCACAATTTGTTATTTTTAAAAAACAGAAAAGAAGGTTGGTATCTACCTGGAGATGGAATAGAAGCAGCCACTTGTCTCTTTCTCTATAAATTTAATCTATTTTTAGTCAAACACATCTTCAATTTTGTAGCTCTATCCCAGGCACTTAATGCAAGCCGTGAAATTCAAATGTATGTACCCTTCCCTTTTATGGTCAGGAAAAGGTATGGGAATCCCCACAATCTAGATCAGATTTTGCTGTGTAACACTATCTGAACTCTTAGGCACTATACCAGGTCTCTGAGCAAGAATGCTAGAACATGCACAGAAAGCACTGTATACACCTGCTGTTGCCCAGAGGACAGCATGTTGGCAGAAAAGAAATGGAGATAGGTAAGGGAGGCTTGTAGAAAGGGGAACCAACACTTTTCATTAAAACACATGTAAGAGGAAATATTTTTCTCTCAAAGCTTATAAATAACACACAGCAACAGCACCCAGATCCTTCTCAAAGCCTGAAATGACTTTGGAGTGGCTCTGCTCATGAATTTGCCTATGGTGGGTGCACATTTTTATTCAGTCCATAGTAAACTCGCACAGGAAACGCTATTACACAAAACTTGAAAATGGGTAAATAGAAGTCACATATGCCAAGGAGGCTGTAACAACTGCCAGAGCCACATGCACTTTCAGACAGAATCAAGAGGTTTCAGACACAGACAGTCTGAGCTGAGCATCTGCAGCGCCACATACAACTCCACCCGCACCCGGGAACCAGGGCAGCTTCCCCTGCCAGCCAGCCGGTCTCAGAGGCCCCCAACAACTCTGTAATTTATAAGGAGGCTAAAAATAGGTGGAGGAAATCTTTGACCAAAACTGCTGAAGAACGAAGCCAGAGAGAAAGGGAGTCGACAAAAGGGAGAGGGGAAACCTGGAAAACAACCTTGTCTTCACACATTCTAGCTTCCAAAAACCTTGCACAGAACAATCCACCTTTGACCTAAAGCCCAATTCCACAACTATTTGAGAAGAAAGGAGCAAAATTACTTACGTGTCATAATTATCCCGAAATCCTTTTGCAAAGGGGTTGTGGTCTATCTTCAGTTGTGTAATCTGGGAAAGAGAAAAAAAAAAAAGATTAATATGATCTCACCTTCCATACAGGAGGATTGGGTGTTTGAGGATATATCATCTGCCACTTTTTATAGGGGCTTAAGGCCTACGATTTCATCAAAAAGTTGAGGGCATGGGTGGAAAGGGGGGGGGGATTATCATGAAAGTTATGAGGAACATCTTTAAATTAATGATGCCCAAAACTAAAGCACTGCTTTCAATGAGCTCTCCTATGTGCTCTAAATTGGTTCAAATGCACATTTTTTTAAATGCTTGTTACACATAATGAATACACTTACTCAGACAAAAATCTCTAAGGGGTACTTGAATTAATAACCAAAATTGCCTATTTTAAACGTTTCACCATATTTTTAAAAGTTGGTTGCTTCTGAGTCACAACCAAACAGACAAGTTGCATCTTAAAATCAGTTTTGGTTTCTGCAAACTTGCAAATGCTCAAGAGGTCAAGAGCTAGAAAATTCATTCCATAGCCCACAGTAATTTAATTTATTGTCGTTTTACATATATGAATTAGTATGTTCTTTTGCTCCCCCAAAAGTGATGTTTGAGTCAGCCATCAGTTCTGAGACTTTAATATATATATATATTAGGTAATGCCACAGATTGCCAAGAATAAAATGCAGGGTAAAATCTGCTTGTTTTCCAAAGGAAAGAGAGCTTTTTTTAAAAAAGCATATCTAAAGTTGTTCTAGTTTGAGAACTAAATAAAATATTCCAAAGAAAAGGGGCCCTAGAACTCCTGAGCACCTCAAAGGTGGCCCGCATGACCCGCAGCATGACCCGCAACAGAGACGTAGATTCCACCGGCCAGGTACCTAGGGGAGGTGCGCAGCAGGCCCCCACGCCTTCGTCTAACAGGCTCAGCAGAGCCAGCTGTTGCTGATGTTGGTGCCGGGGAAGAGGTGCCACCGCCCCGCGCCCAGCGCCCAGCCCCCAGCCCGCACTCCTTACGTCCGTGTTCTGGTAGGCGGTGACCGCGATGAACTGCGTTTCTGGGAAAGTGAACGTCTGCACGCGGCCGGGCTGGCTGGTGTCCTCCGTGCCGTCCTCGTTCACTTCCACCACATGCAGGCGGGGCTGGTACTTGTGCAGGGACTGCAGAACCACCATCTGTCCCGCCGAGAGAGAGGGAAGCGCCGGGCGGCGCGTTAAGGCGGTGTGCGCGGGGCTGCGGAGGCCGCAAGGGGCCCGCCCGGGGCTACAGGGCCTCGGGTCTCGCCGGCTGGTGACCCGCGAGCCGGAGCGGACCAGCCGCGCTCCTCTGGGAGCGGGGACCGCCGAGCGCGGAGGAGAACCCACCCGACCGCCCGAGCCTCGGGGCCCTTCTCCTAGTCCTTCCTCCAGAGCGAGAAACAAAGATTTTCAAATCTGCAGATCCTGGGGGTTTCCTTCTCGATATCAATCAAGTGTTTGTACTTGGTTAGGTCATGAACTCGGAAACTGGGCAGGGAGGCGAGGAGAACAACTTTATAGATGATTTAATATCATTTTGGAGGGTGAAAATATAATTTTAAAAGTCTTTTTAATGAAGCAAAGAAACATGTACCCAGTTTTTCATGCTGATTTAACTAATGAACTGAATGTTGAGGGGGCGAATGTGTGTGTGTGTGTGTGTGTGTGTGTGTGTGTGTGTATGAGAAAGAGAGAGAGAGAGAGAGAGAGAGAGAGAGAGAGAGAATAGCGCTTGAGCCACTGACCTGCCCGTTGTTGTTTGAAGCTCCTTTGTTGTTTGTAAGTTTTAATTTTCCAAAAAGAGATTTCCTGGCGCATCCAGTGAGCCCCCGTGTTGGGGGAATCCGGATGCATATAGACCCGATTTCCTAGAGAAAGAAATATGTTGTTTACATATGCCCCGGGCACTGCCCAGTCCCAACTCCTCGATGCGTAGGACACACACACACACACACACACACACACACACACACACACCTTATTCCATTCCACGTAGAGGCCCATTAGCGGGGGCTTTTTAGGCCGCGCTTTCTTCCGATTAACTGGGCATCCTATTAAAATAGCTTTTGGATAATCCTCCCCCTTCCGTCTGTCCCCCTGTCCCCCCTCGTTTCCTTTTAGAAGTCATTGGCCGATCGTTTTAAAAGTCGCCCGAGCCAGTCCACAAAGGCTTTAATTAATCATTCTCACCTAAGTAAGTGTCAGGAAAACGTGTTAATTGGAAGGACTTGCCTTGCACATTGGTGTCCGCTTTGCCGCAAGGAACCCATTTGCCTCCTTGAAACCTCCAGTGATTGGGATCCGCCAAAATCACATCCACAAAAATATTGTAATGAGCCGTGGGATCGAGACCAGAAATGTTAAAACTTAAAAAAGGAAACATGCGCCTATTTAAATTAAAGGGGGGGGGGGGAAGAAAGCAAGGAGGAAAACATAAATGTTAAAGATTAAAAGCAAGAAGCGCGGCGCCAGATAGCAAAGCAAAACTTGTTCGCTCAGCGTCGGTAGCGAATGTTTGCGGGGTTAGAAAAGGGGTTAAAAAGGGGGTGGTGGGGAAGGGACAGAAGCGCGGCCGAAGCCCGGGGTGAGGGTCCGGCCGGTGCGCCGGCGTGGGGGAGCCGGCAGGTACGGCCGCCTAGGTGGAGAGCAAGGCTGGCGACCCGCTTTCCACCTGTCGTGCACCCCGGCGTCCCTCCCCACTCGCGGCCGCTGGCCCGGTCTCTACCTCGCTTTCGCCTTTCTCTGCCCACTGACTGCCTTCCGACCACCTTTCTGGAGAGGGACCCCACACACACCCCCAACATCACCGCAGTGGTTCTACCTTCCACGTCCCCCTTCTCCAAAACCAGCCAACTCTAGGGAGCACCAGAGCGCCTTCCACTCGGCTCCCGATCCCCGAATCCTCGCAGCCGCGGCGGTCACAACTTGCCCCGGGCCGCCCCAGGAGTAGCGGCAGCCGAGGACGTAGCATTTACCTTCCCTGTTTGGTGATGATCATCTCCGTTTGGTGCCGGTGAAATTTCAGCCAAAGGGGCCTGTTGCACAGGTACACCTGCGCTTTGCCGGGCACGAGCCCGGGCTGCGTGGAGGAGAACTGGTAGAACGGGGCTCCTTGGTAGGAGTGGCCGTACTGCTGTGGGTAGGGGTAGCCGGCCGCGGGGTAGCCCTGCGGTGAGGAGTTGGACAGGAGGCTGTTGTAGGCTCCGTTGGTGATGACTGGGTGGTGGGCCATGTAGCGGCTGGGGCTGCCAATGGAGAAGGCGGGGTGCGCGGGTCCGTGCTGGCCGGGGTACGGGAACATGGCACTGGGAGCAGTGGCCGCAGACTGTGGCTGGCTAGACTGAGAGAGGAGGTAGCGATCTGCAGCAGAGCCATCGAAACTGTGACGAAGCTCAGAGACCCCCTCCAAGACAGGAGAGAGTTTACTTCTCTGGACGTCCCCTGGTGAGTCCTTGGAGTCAGGAAAATTGTCTGTATCTGACTGATTCGTCATCCCCCTGGTAATTTTTTTCAAAGGTGAACTTCTCTCCAGGTTGTCAGTCGTCGAGATAATGGGATGATCGTGCAAGACAAGCTCAGATCCGCCTGAATGTGGGTAGCTGCTGCTCACATTGAGAAATTTCTTGGAGAGCATGATAGAAGGAGAGAGGCAGTGCTCCAGCTGCATCGCTCTAGAACCTGAACACTCGCCCTCCTGTCCCTGATTTTTAAAGTCCTATTTATCATAAACTAGAAATCCACAGACCCCCTCACTAGGCAGAAAGCACTTCATCCAGCGAATGCTTCCCAAAGGTTTGATTTACTTTTTTTTTTTTTTTCTCCTGGGAGAAGAGATTGGCCAATTGACACTATGCAGCAATCAGAAAAGGCTCGCTCACTTTTGATCTTGCTGCTTGTGCAGCCGATGAAACGGCTCCTGCCATTGGTTAACTGCTGACAGTAATTTAATTAGATAGACATTAATTAGGATAATCACCTGGCTCCTGGTCGCGATGATCATGGCAAATTGAAGGGGATGGTTTTATTGTTGACTTGGGGTGGGGGGTGGGGAACGTGTGTTGGTTTTACGTGAGCACTGTTGTGTCACCTTTAAGCTTTGTGACCACTGCTTTAGGAAGATTCAAAGACGTGCAATTTACTAACCATTTTCCTACCCGCCCCCCCTTCCTCCTTTCGAGCTGAGGGGCGGAGGAGGGAATTTGACGATGCTAGGAGACTTCGGATCTGAATGAGCCAAATATTCAGTTGAATGTAACGATTTCAAGTGCAAAGTATACAAAGCGCGAGCTGGTGGCCTCTTCTCGCCCTGTAAAAGTTCCAGAGTCTGTCTTTTCCAGTTAATACAGAAGCACACAACACCTGAGCCAGTCCTCTGTGAGCAGGTCCTGTGTGTCCTCGGCGACCCCCACCCCAACATACACCTTTTAAATTCCTAAGTAAATAAATCTCTGCTGCTGAGAGTCACAGCGATGAAAGTGGGCGGGAAGAGGGAGCAGTGGGGGCGAAAAGCAGCAACTCACCCATCCACCGACCTCCGGAAGGTTCGGTTTCTTGGGTGAGCACAGAACCGTGAGAACCTATGATCTTTTTAAGTTTTGAAATAATCATAAGCTGTCGGATTGAAGTGCCTTAATGTACTCGCAGTGACGTTTAAGAGGTCTTCACTAAATATTTTATCAGCGAGCTTGGTTGCATGTTATCTGAAGAGCATCTAACTGGGGGCAAGCGCCCCGCATCCCTCGCGTCTCACTGCACGACATTCTCTCCAAGGTACTGCCTCGGCGACAGGTTCAAAAGCCTCACCAGAAAAGGAAAGGGCCGCGTCCTCCTGCAAATGGGTTCGTTAGAAGCACTGATCTGTGGAGACAGAGTGGAAGTGGTGTCAACACAGCGATCGCTGCTGAAGACTCGTGTGTGTGTGTGTGTGTGTGTGTGTGTGTGTGTGTGGTGTATGTGCACGCGCGCGTGCGCGCAGTGTTTATATAATCTGGAGAGGAAAAGAACCCATGCCAATAATTTTAAAATGCGAAGAATCGGAGGAGAAATTGAGAAAAGAAGCAATTTAAAGGATATTGGCATAAATATCTAGCACGAGGCCCAACGCAACCCCAGGTGTAGAAGAAATCTAGTACTCGCTCTGCAGAGGAGCCAGCCCCTGCCCGGACCGCGCCGGACCGGAGGGCCAAGAGCAGCAGACGCTTTATGCGCCCAAATCGGCTCCCCCTGGCACGGCACCCGCGGACCTGCCCTCCTGCCGCTTCCCCCGGGACGCGGAGCCGCGCGAGTATGGAGCAGCCTCGCACCCGAGCTCACTCCGCCCTGCGAGCTGGCCGGCAGGCGGCGGCTCCGCGCGGGGCGCTGCTGGGACTGGGGCTCATAGTGTGGGGTCCCCGAGCGGCCCGAGAGGAGGCTCCCAGGACCCTGGCGATCCTGAGAGGGAGCCTCCGGGTAAACTGAGGGAGCGCGAGCGGGTGGCATAAGGCGCAGAGCCCGGGGCACACACTCTTTCCCGCGCCTAAGGAACGGTTGGGTACCTCCGCCCGGTGTGGCCTGCGCAGAGCGCGTCTCTCTTCCCCAGCAGCTCCCGGAGGGACGGCTGTGCTGGGGACATAGCTGGGTCCTGGGCAGGGGCGAGAGGGGTTAACCTAGGCGGGCGCATTTTCAGATCGGGCTGTGCTGAACTCAGACTTCGCGCCGAGGCGGGCTGGCCGCCTTCGCCGCAGAGGGCACCAGCTGCGGCTCCAGCAGGGCGCCGCGAGCAAGGCCCTGGGCAGGACAAGTTGATGGACCAGATGTCCTAGACTCAAGCCGAGACAGTTTTCTGGGAGAAAATACAGCCAGACCCAATTTTCCATTCAGAAGCATATCTCAGCTCCTTGCCTGCAAGCTTAATAAACGAGCAGGGCCTTGGCTATGCAGGCGTTGGGCTGCGGATTGGAGTCAGTGGCTATGAGACTATTTGACACTTTTTTCTGCTCATTACCTTCCACCACCGTTTCTGAGAGGCGTTGGTTCTATTTTAGCTCCTCTTGTATTCCCTTTTCTTTGACCATGAAACTCTTTGTCCCTGAGTGTCTGCCCTCTGCATTGCTTCGTTACCCCCTCCTTCCTCAGCAGGACACAGAGCCTTCAATGCGTAGCAAAAAGGTGAGATTCTTCTACCTGGGCTCCTTCTTGAGGCTGCCATTCCTAGCACCTTAAATTGTTTTGTGTGTATTTTTTAAATGAAGAATGCTAAAAGGAAAGGTTAAAGTATTGAAAAGGTTAAAGTGCACGTCCCTCAGAATTAGGAGATAATGTACACTCACTTTATCAGTACGAAATTCAGTGATTCCTCACATACAGGCTATGCCTTGAATTTATATACACTCAAGAAGGAAAACTAAGGCTTGCCCCAGGATCAGCACACCTGCTTTTGAGCCATATTTATGCAGAGCAGTGCAAACTTTAAATTGCATATGAACCATGCCAAGATTCAGGTCTGGAGTGGGGCCTGGATTCTGTATATATAAGCAGCTTCCAGAGGGCCCAGGTGTTCCTGTTCCAGGCAGATCACACTGAACAGTGAGGCTGGAACTTTCAATGCCCCTCATACTAGTCTAAGAGTAAAGCAAGACTTTTTGTTCTGGTGCTACGTTAATGTTTAGTACACGTGTAAAGGTCACACAAGCACACGCACACCTGAAAAGTGGCTCGTTGAACTTGTGATTCAATAAGTCATTTCAATGCCTAAGGGCCTGTGCCATCAGAATGCTGCTAAAATAGCAATACATTCAGAGACAAAGGTGTATTCAATGAGCTTCTTTTTCGGGCATCCTAATCTACAAAGAAAATGTAGGTTTGGGATAGGGAAGGGATTCTGATGTTGTTTTGAAATTGGGAATGTCTCCAACATGAACCAAGTGAGAGAAAGTGGTATGTGGCTGTGGAGAGCCCAGGAAGATGAGGTGGTCACATAAGAGGGAAAAAGACGAGACTCGTGTAAGCTTTCTCAGTCACCACACTCACTCAGGAGGTATTTTCAGGGGACTTAAGTGGAAAAAAAAAAAAAATTTCCAAACAGAACGTTGAGAATAGCCATTGCATTACTGAGGCCTTCTTCTGAGGGCATACTGTACAAAAAAAAAAATCTGACTAGCTCTAATGAACAGTATTGTGAAATAAGTCATAGAACCTTATTTATGTAAAGGAAAAAATCACGTATCCAAAAAAATAGGTCACACACAAGTTTACATTAGGCAAAAGGAAAACTTCCATTTATATTTTAATTACAAATGATTAGTTGTATGCCAACAAATTAATACATATTACATGTCCTACATAAAATATACTACCATCATATTTAAAAGAAGAAACTACAGGAAAAGCAAGAAATGTTCAGAATTATCTCTTATTCCACCAAAGAGACTGCAAAATATAATCGAAATTTAAGACATTTCCACTTTTAGTTTCTGCTAACTTTTCATTAGGCAAGCAGTAAGAGCCTGGAATTGTTCAAACAGGACAAGAATTCTACCTACCTCTTCATTCATGCCACCCCTAGTAGAGGCTAAGTCTAACTCCTAAGTGCCCAAGTAAAACCTCCTTTAAACATTTTTGCCATATTTTCATGAAGGTACAAATAAGACTTAAATCTTTGTCTCCATATGTTTTGCCAACACCCTTTGGGATACCCAGTATGGTGCTGTACCATGAGTATTTGGGGCTGAACTTATGAACATCATCAGGTTAGAAGCAGGTTGTGGGATAGGGTCATCTACAAAAACTGCCATTAGTCAAATTTTTGTCTTTAACAGAAAACTGAGTACTTCTAAGTTACAGAAAGAGGAGAGATAACAGTAACAAAATTGCTTATGTGCTCATTATATTAAATTCACATTATGGCTAGTTTTCTCTTTTTTAAATATTTTTATTGATTTCAGAGGAAGGGAAAGGGAGAGATAGAAACATCAATGATGAGAGAGAATCACTGATCAGCTGCCTCCTGCATGCCCTACACTGGGGATCAAACCCGCAACCCAGGCATGTGCCCTGATGGGGAATCGAAATGTGACCTACTGGTTCATAGGGTGATGCTTAACCACTGGGCCGCACTGGCTGGGCTACTTTTCTCATTTCTGAAGACATTATACAGTACACTTTCTATGTCCAGTGGAATTTGCAGCAGGCAATTCCCACACAATCTCAACATGATTGTTGGATTGTACTCTTTAAAAAAAAAAAATGATAGTTTACATCAAAATTGCCCCTTCTTCAATTGCACTCTTCTGAGATCCTGACTGTATGTTAACAAGATATATTGTTTATACAAAATTAACTTGTGACAAATCCTTTAAATGAAAGATGTCAGCATTTTTCTGCATTACCCACTAATGAGGTAGCCACTCAGATGTTTTGTTATCACATTGATGTTTTATGTGTTATAAAATCTTAAAATGCACAGGGAAGCATATCTTAGTATGAAATTTCTAAAGCACTGTCAAATGTTATTCTGTCAATTCCACCCAGTGCCAAAAAGACCTCAGGAGACATAGATTGTAAATGTACTTTATTTTGTAAGCAACAATCAAAATATATTTGTGTTACTGATTTCTTCAAATATTAAATGAGATCTTAACAAAATTTGTCCACTTTGATGTATTCTTATATAACTTTGGAATCTGCAAAGACCCTGACTAAAGAAACAGAAGTAATTGCACAACTGAGACTGAAGGTGTTACAGTGCTGCAAATGATGCCAGATGTCTTACATTTAACCAAATACACCTTCAGAGGTCCCTTGATTTGGAGTATTAGGAACAATAGAGTAATGTACACTGAAAGTATCACTAAAAGCTTTCTGCACTGCTTTATTTAAATACGACAGTATCCAACATAGCTGCTAAACACTGGACAATATTTGAAGTCATAAGTACATCCACATGTTCCTCCAAATGACGTTTGGGGTCCTGAAAGAAAAAAAAATAAGGAAAGAAAGAAAAAAGAACCATATTACTGTAGACAAATTAGATTTTTTTCAGTAGCTAATGAAATTCAGTCAAGAAAGCCAAACTAAATTGATATATATTTTACAATTTAATATTCCTAATATACTATTACCCAGCGGTTCTCAACCTGTGGGTCGCGACCCCTTTGGGGGTCGAACGACCCTTTCACAGGGGTCGCCTAAGACCATTGGAAAACACATATATAATTACATATTGCTTTTGTGATTAATCACTATGCTTTAATTATGTTCAATTTGTAACAATGAAATTGGGGGTCACCACAACATGAGGAACTGTATTAAAGGGTCGTGGCATTAGGAAGGTTGAGAACCACTATTACCTTTTTAGGATTTCTATATCTGTTAAAAATTTAAGTGATAAAATAACAGATTACACAATGAAAGACTGACTTACACACTCAATGCTATAACTCTGTACCAAAGATTATAAAGAGTAACAAAATTCTATACAGCCTGCAATATTCAATTAAAAAATATAAGCATTTATATGTGTGTGTATCAAATCTGAGTATGTGTGTATATTTTCTGCCATTCACATATACTGAATGTCTGAGTGGTACTTTACTCAAAGCAGACATATCAAATTTAGGAGTTCAATGTGAATTCTCATGTCCTCTAAAATATAAGTTTAATTCTTGTATAATTTTAATATTTAGGGAACAGTGCTTTAAGTGATTCAGGAAATATTCTTGGGTCAAAAGTCACTGTTAGTAATTTAAAATTTTAAATACAATTTGGATCAATTATAAAATGTCAAGAATAAATCTTTCACGAAGCTGTTTTGGAAAAAAAAAGTATCAGAGGAAAGTGTATAGGTACAATCCTTTAACTTAACCCTGATCAAATCTATATTTGAAATGTCTGAGTTAAAAAAAAAAAGCTTAAAATTGCATTGTAGTAGCCCTGCCCAGTATGGCTCCATCATCCCATGCACCAAAGGATTGCCAGATCAATTCCCTGTCAGGACACACGCCCGGGTTGTGGGATCGATCCCTGATGGGGGCCATGCAGGAGGCAGCCAATCAATGTTTCACTCTCATATCGATGTTCCTCTCTCCCTTCCTCTCTAAAAATCAGTAAAAATATATATTTTTAAAAACAGCCTAAAAATTGCATTTTAGTAAAGGAAGATAAATTAAAATCTTAATTTATATTTATGTTTAATGCTGAGCTGAATGAAGTATTTCAGCTAAATATGAAAGCTTTGAAATAAAGAATATTGCACACAATAAAAATATTCCAATTAAAGCATTATTTTCTTTTGAGTATTGCTAAAATACCCAAGACTCCTAACTTTAAACAAATGTTCACCACTGGAATTATTTCTTGGCTGTTCTCTTCTAAACTACAATTTCAATGCATTTGATTTCTTTAAACAATCCAGAGATACAACATGCTACAAGTAATTTCAAGTAACTAGGCTACAATATTAAATTTTCTTTACTTCAGAAATAAGACCTAGAGCGTGTTAGGTGAAAGAGACTAAAAAAAGACTGGCAGGAGAAGATGATTATTGGTCTAATTCCAATACAGACAGTTTTGCTTTTGCTGTGCAATAGGCCAAACCAGTGAAGTACTGTTTTAAAAAATGATTCTGATGATTATTACACTTTGCCAATTATATATTTAATGTAGTCCTTTTATTTATTGCTAATTATTATATAAAATCTACACATCAAAAAACTACAGCTTCAGAGTAATTTAAAAAAAAACACAAAAAACCAGTTACTGAATTTTATACAGTGCACACTCCAAGTTGGTGATTTAATATATATTAGATGAAAATAAGTAGTGGGAAAAGACAACAGGGATGACCATATCCCATAGGATGAAAGAGTAAGATGAACTATATTTCATTTTTGTTTTGGAAGGTTCTTGTTGTTTTTAAATTATAATATTCAGAATGTAGTGGGATTTAATTTCATCACTGTGATATTTTTAAGTCAGACCTTTGCCCCTACTGCTCTATTGGAGTAACTGGTTTTGTAGTGAATTGGTAACACACTTCCCGCAGTTATCTACATTACTTCTTGTGGCAGCTGGGTGATTCTTAGAGATTTCCCATCCAAGAATGGTCCTGGCCCAAACCTACATAGCTTGTGAGATGTGATGGGATCAGAGCATATGGTAGGATGGCTGCAAGCAAAGACAGCTTAGTGTCTTGCATCTGAAATATCAAGATTCTGCCAACATCAGCAATATGATAACCATGTTCCATGAAATGAAAAAATGTAATCAACATTCTTTAAAAAACAGTCTAATTAATCTGTAGATTCTTTTAATTGGTTGGTGTGCTCTCCCCAATCCTTAGGAAGGAGGAACTAAAATATATATTTCATCTTAGAAAAGTGAAAGAGCAAATACTTAAAATTAAAACCCTTTCTCATCATGCAGTATAATCCAATAGGGCTCTGAGCTTTCTCAGGAACAGTACCTACATATTGCTAAACTATATCATTAAAAACTGTTACATATGAAATTAATTTACCATTCTATTATCTTCAATGTTATTATTTCAAGTAAAAATAATACTTAAAAATTTAACTCAGGGCACAAGTTTCCTAATTTATTTCTAGTAAGGTATTTTCACTAAGATCTCACAGGTATATTTGTGATTTACTTATCTTTAGGTGGCAGAGAGAATATGACATTGAATAATTCAATGATTTTAAAATTAGTGTCACATTTACATGACAGAAGAGAAATGTAGATTGAACAGACGGGGGGGTGGGGGGGTAGGGGGGGGGGAAACAGGCCCTAAAATAGTTTTAACTTTACAAGAGTATGTTATTATGCGACTGTATAACCTATTACAGTACACCTCACCTGCTTGCCAACATTCTTTATTGCCAGCTGTTCAGGTGTCATCTTATCTTCTTCTTCTACAGCCTGTGAATGAAACACAAAGGACAGAGTTTCAAATCCTAAGTTTAGTTTTCCCATTGCAGAATAATCACCAAAGATAATGGCTATCATAATTTTCATTCTAGAATCTTTTATTAAAGAAATTTACTGAACAAAAATGCAATTTTACTAATCTTAAGAATATGCTTCAGGGCAATGAAAACTATTATCACCATCATTTTAACAACAGATTTTAGGAAATATGTAAAAGGCACTGAAAATATCAAACTGGACTACCAGTTAACTATTTGGAAACTGTTCTGGAATTTTTTGAGGGATGGCTAAACTGGAGGATAAGAAGTACATCGGATAAACTCCTGGTCTATGATTTATTCATAGTATCTGATAAATGGAAAACAAAGCAAATTTAAGGATCACCCACCTTTAGAAAGAACACTATAGCACGTACTACAAATATGGTTACAAAAGCAGATGAGATGGTTGTGGCAGAAAGCAGGAAACCAAAAAATCCCAGTGAGGTTTAGATTTGGATACTCTAACTTAATAATCTTGCAGCTGCCAAATTTCTTCATGTGTGAACAATGAACATGTAGGAAATGCAATCATCAGACATTTCCCATAAACTGGGAAGTTTGGCTGCATTTCACACCTTCTTAATAGTTTTGTAAACAGAGAACTTGAAAATGAGCAAAGATGGCAAGTGTCTAATTTTATAAATGGACAAACTATCTAGAGAATTTCCCTGGTAGAACCTGCCTAAAAGAAAAGATGGCAAATAAGTATTGTATTCACTGCTTATTACAGTATACTTATTTACAACACATCATTAGGAAATACACTTATGACTGATAAAACTGCAAAAAGGAAAAATAAAGTTAACACTGCAAATCCACAATTCCCTAGATAAAGAATATGCTCATTTTCAGAGTCAGATGCCATTCATATTATTCTCGGCTATTTAAAAAATTATTTCCTAACTAGGAAATTGCTTCTCTCTATCTTAATGTTTTTCATATATGAATACACTGCAACACATAAAGTTTGTCCTCATTTACTTTTACAATTAGGACACTATACCTTACCGACTGACTTGAAAACATATTAGATGAATGGAACAAGTCACATAAGTTTGTACTCTATATCCATTCAATGTTAGCTGCTCTATGCTCTGCCAACAACAGTACTTTACAGTATTGGAAGGAGGCAAGAGTTTTGGAACTTGGCTCAAAATACCAATCCCTGTACAAAATAGTTATTATGGAGTATTTTGGGGTATTGCAAATATTGAACATGGCAGATATGTAAAGATGAAAGTCAAATGTCATTTAAAGTATTGACCCTATATGAAAACTTAAGTAGAATGCAAAAACTCAATTTTAAAAATCTTCTACAACATGTAACAACTTTACCAATTAGTTTTTTCCATTTCCAATAATTAAAATAGAGAGTTCACAAACTCTTTGAGAAGTGCAGATGGTAAAAAGTACTCCCAGCCATAGATGCCATCTGGAAAATGAGGAGCAGCTGTAGATTTAGGCATATACTAAGGTTGCAAACCTCCATGACAAAAGATTAAGCACATCTCTTACACTCTAAGACCAGATCACCACATCAACCCCCGAAAATATTTTCTCCATCTACCTAAGTTACCTACATTCCATCTACCATTTGGGCAAAGCCAGTTCGCCTTCATTCATAATTCTAATCTGGCAAGTCACCAGGAAAAATTAAGAAATGGTAGCAGCAGAAACAAATGAAATTCAGGCACAGGCAGTGTCCTCACTAGGGGAACTTCTGTGTTTATGGCAACTTCTGTGATTTGGCATCAAATTTTGCTTTTGCATTTGTGCTCTTCGGTTTACTCAACCAACAAAAAAGCACTGAAAATGTTTGTGGCTATTCACACTAGAAACGTTTTTAACAGTTTATCAACAAAGACCCCCAGATGGCTATCCCATCATGCACGGTCTGCACAGTTCTAAGAAATTCCTGGAATTTGGTCTGTTATGTTATCACAAACCCCTCAGACGTACCCCTGATCTCAAAGAGGCTTTTACAAAACTCATTAACCTTGTCCTCTTTTTTTCTGGTTATGGTCACATTTCTCAAGTGGAAAACCTGTACCTCAAATTCTACCATTTATTTATCCTTAAACAAATATGGATTATATCTTTGGTACCTCATTAACAGTCTTTTAAGAATCTCCACCAAGTGAGTTCCATGGACTCAGTTTTCTTGAATTTTCTGAACACCTTAGAGCTATTCCAACACGTGTTTTCTCTTCTACTCTTTTAAACCTCTGCTTTTATGACACCATGTCTGTTATTCCAATTCATATAACTATTCCCTGGGCTTCTTTTTTCCCCTTTGACATGTTAAGTTTGTTTACTCTCTAACATGTCATAATCCCATTTAAAGTACATGCTTTCTAAAGTCACAATTTTAAAATGTAATCACATGAAATAGGGATATAAAATGAAGGTGTGTGTGTGTGTGTGTGTGTGTGTGTGTGAGAGAGAGAGAGAGAGAGAGAGAGAGAGAGAGAGAGAGAGAGAGAGAGAGGTTAGAGTCCAGCTTGTTGAAAAAAATTACTATGGCAGAGCTTACTAGTTGCCTACTCAATATACATCTTCCCTTTCTTCTTTTGTAATGCAACCCTGATTTTATAAAGGCATAAATGCTCCCAGGTGAAGACTACATTATAAAGCTTTCGTCAAAACAAGGGGTGTTCAATTTTCTGCCACTGAGATATAATCAGAAGTGCTGGGTAAGACCTGCAGAAGGGATTCTGAAAGGGAAGTGATTTAGCTGGGAGGTATCCCTCTTTGCCCTTCCGTTTTTCCCCCTGTTGCCAAGAACTCAGATGGGATTGCTAAAGCTGCAGCAATCACCATGAAATCATGAGGCGATTTAAAGGATGGAAGCCAACATAAGGGAAGTGGAGCAAAAGACAGAAGGGTTCTAGGTCTGTGATGACTTCAAACTTTCATACTGGTCTTGAATTGCAAGAGACATACATTTCTATTTTGTTTAAGCTATTGTTACTTTGAGGTAACACAATCTTAGGTATAAATATCACTTGCTTAGTGCAAAAACTGAAAACAATTCAGGATTTACATAAAGTGTATCATTCCCCTTCCTTGCACCTAAGAGGTGACACTTACCATAATTTGTTGAGATCTATGTGAGATAGGTGTCTTTGAAAAAGGGAGGGAAGGTAACATAGTAGGGATTTTTATTATTGTTATACAGGTTAATTTTTCACATATAACAGCAGTTTGCAAATATTTCTTTTAGTTGGTATTTGTAGTTTTTATTCTTCATAATTAACCCTTAAAAGAGAACCAAAAGAGAACATGCTGGTTTAAAGGAATATATCCTATATAATAAAAGGGTAATATGCAAATTGTCCCCTCTATCAGAGTTCAACCAGGGGGTGGAGCCAGCCAGCCAACCTCCCATGCCCCTGCTGCCCCCTCCGGCCGGCTGGACCTCACCTGTGCACGAATTTGTGCACCAGGCCTCTAGTTATATCTATTTAAAATTGAAAGGTAAAATTGGAAGGTGGCCTCCAAAAATGTTATATCACATTACTTTCCCCACTAATGGTGCATTTTCCCCAAAAAATTATTTAATTTGAAAGGAAATTTTCTATGTACAATTTTAATTTTGATTACTTAATAAGGTTGAACTTTTTTTTCATGCTCATATGCCATTGTCTTCAGTTTCCTAGCTCTTTTGTCCAATTTATTATTGTTTTTAATAACTATTTTATAAGAATTCTTTAGATAATATGCAATTTTTGAATACCAGCATTTGCATGGTTAGCAGCTACATAATTCTAGATTATAATAATTACTAGAGGCCCAGTGCACGAAATTCATGCACAGGCAGGGTCCCTAGTGGCTGCCGGCTCCCGGCTAGGGTCTCCCTTCCCCCAGCTGCCTGCCACCACCGCTGGCGGGGGCCTCCAGCTGCCCCCTACTCCTGGTTGAACTCACGGTCAAGGGGACAATTTGCATATTAGGCTTTTATTATATAGGATATATTTTTTTACTTAAAAAAATTTTTTTTAAATAGATTTTTATTGATTTCAGAGAGGAAGAGAGAGGGAGAGAGAAATAGAAACATCAATGATGAGAGAGAATCATTGATCAGCTGCCTCCTGCACACCCCGCGCTGGGGATTGAGCCCACAACCCAGGCATATGCCCTTCACCGGAATCGAACCCGCGACCCTTCAGTCCGCAGGCCGACGCTCTATCCACTGAGCCAAGCCAGCTAGGGCAATAATTATATTTTTTTAAAAAAACTGATTGATTTGAGAAAGAACGGAAAAGAGAGAGAGAGAGAAAAAAAAACACACATCAATTTGGTGTTTCACTTATTTATGTATTCATTGGTTCATTCTTGTATGTGCCCTGACTGGAGATTGATCCCACCTTGGTACGATGCTCTAACCAAGTGAGCTACCCAGCCAGTGAATTCTAACAGTACTTTAATTTAGTATGTTGGATTTCTATGTCTGCTTGCAAACATACCCTGTCATACTTAAATCATGATAATCTGACCTGATTTTCCCAATACTTATATCTATTTTGTTTTTCTAATCTTACTGCTCTAGCACAAACATTTTCATATTTAACACAGCTACTGTAGTAAACAAAATATAATTATATTATTACATATTTAATATGTAAACACATAAAGATATATCTGAAGTTTATTTAAGGTTTTAAGTAGGCAATTTTCTATCTGAAAAGCAAACTGTCAGAATTCAGAATTTACAGGGCTACATGTTTGAAAAGTTGGTAAATTTTTATGTGCCTATGCTATCCTTAAAATGCTCTTTTATCATTCATTGATAAGTATTCAATAAAATATCAACATCTTAAAAAATTGATGCACCTGGCATGAATTAGGAAATTTGAACTAAGAGTGGTGGGTGTTAAAGTTCAATAATTAGAGAAATCAATGACTAATAATCAAGCAGAATCTGAGTGTGGAATTCAGACTTAAAACTGAAAAGTTGGAACAAAGGAATTTAATTATTTTCTAACCTCTGTTTACTTTAGGAGTTAACTGGCACCTAACAATAATTACCTTAATTTAAAATACCAATCAATTAAAAAGAATACTAAGAAAAATTGGTAGCATGGGCTTTTCTTTTTATATTTTAAGTGTTACTAAAAACTCCACCACATTCTCTTTCAATCACAGAGGGAATTACATTTCCAAATTTGGATGGCTTCATATCACAGCTTACACATTGTTTTCATTTTAAAACTAAACCTTACAAGTTTTTGAGTACTACAGAGATTTTTAAAAACTGTAAAATAGCAAAAAAAAAAACTTCTGCGGATGGGCAGCAGTAACCATAAATAGGTTATTTCCTGGCAGTGGTACCAATATGAATTTACTTAAACTTGTAATGTTACAGAGAAATGAAAACCATTCCTACAGTCTGCTGAATAATAACTTGTCATAACTTTTTAATTTATAATAGGTTAACTGTTTCAAATATGATAAATGATTCTCTTTACTCTTCACAGCATAAAAATATATACTAGAAAGATAAAAATATTTTCCTTGTAATCTAGAACCATAGGGGATTTCCAGCTTGAACACTACATATATATCAGGGCATGCTCTACAAAGCCAAACCTAAGTCTGCTGAAATTTAATTTGTATGGGGCCCAGCAACTTTTTTTCAAAGCTCAAATCTCTCAAAAGACATTGCTACACTTGGCAAATTTTATATACCGTCACCTGGTTAATATTTAGTTTGATAAGATGTGTTTATTAATTTACTTTTTGGTGTGATAACCAGTATCAAATTTAACTGTCTCCAAATCATAAGCGCTAGCCCCTACTATTAATTTGTAGTCCTACATTTCTGCTTATTTAAAATGCAACTATCTCCTTTCACAATCCTTCCACTTCTATCCAAATTGGAACTGTTACTAGTACCATCACACTTCTAGTCATCTAGGCGGGAAACCTTGAATTCAACTTCGATTCCTCCTCCTCCTTTCATTTCATCTACCCAATGGGTGCCATGTTTTATTTGTTGACTGAAGCCTTCATTCCCACTGCCACTGCAATAATTCAGATACTCACTCCCTTTTGTCTGGGTAACAGCAAGCTCCTCCTAAATAGAATATCCATTTACAGCACTCCTTTTTCTAATCCATTTTCAAATTGTGCTTCTGAAGTCTGGTTCTTATGTTTCTAAAGCCAGGTTCTGGATATATCATGCCCATGATCAAAAATAACTTTATTCTGCCCAGCTGGAGTGGCTCGGTGGTTGGGTGTTGACCTATGAACCAGGAGATCATGGTTTGATTCCCAGTCAGGGCACATGCCCAGGTTTGTGGGCTGGATCCCCAGTGTGGGACATACAGGAGGCAGCCGATCAATGATTCTCTCATCATTGATGTTTTTATCTCTCTCTCTCTCCCCCTCACCCTTCCTCTCTGAAATCAAATTATATATATATTGTTTCCTGATACCCTGCTACTTGACTTCAATAACTTTAAAAACACTTTAGTCTGCATTATCACGCTCATGCATTATGTACTCTAGCCAAACAGGTTCTAAAACATGTCCTTGCCTTTTCTGTCTCTCCTAATCTTCGCCTGTGATGTTCATTTTGCCTAGGGTAACATTTCTCTGTATGTCTAAATCTTATTTATGCTTTAACATCTAGTTCAAATGTGGTTATCATCGAAGACAGCCTCCTGGGTTGTCCATAGCTAAAAGCACAAGCCTCTGACCTTCTGCCGTGCTTTACATGGACTTCTCTATGGCAGTGCTCTCTAACTTACAGCCTGAGAGTCTACAAATCTCCTAGAAATCTTGTTAAAATGTAGATTGTGATTCAGTAGCTCTGAGAGTCTGTCTTTCTAAGAAGAGCCCAGGTGATACTGATGCAGCTGGTCTGTGGACAACTTGAATACTAAGGTGTTACGGAATACACCAATTTTGACCTGGTATTCTGGTTATCAGCTTTTCTTGCTGCCCCTGTTTTCCTATAAATGAAGGAAATTGTTTTCCACTGCAACTTATATAGGAGATATGCAATAAATATTTATAAACATAACATTGTAAATATGTGGGTGTGTATATATTTTACAAATTCTAGATTTTCAACCCATTAATGGGTTGTAAGCTATATGTATTTGTGTGTAATACTTATGTGTATAATTGAAATAGAATGAAATTGAGTCAAATGAAAAAGAAAATAGAATGTATCACATAAGGGTAAATATTGTTTCATAAAACTTTTTTGCAATTATATAAATGCAATACACACACACACACACACATTTGCATTGTACTAGATCAAAATGTATCAAAATGTAAAACCTATTCTTTATGTGGCTTTGGTAAAAAAGCTGAAAATACATGTTATAGATTGAATCACATCCCCCAAAAGATATGCTGAAATCCTAACCCAAGATAGAGGTTAAAGTTATGCTGCCCCAAGCCAAAGACTGGGACTAACAGAAGCTGAAAAAGAAAGCAGGATCCTCCCCTATAGAATTCAGAGGGAGGATGGCCCAGCCAAGACCTTGATTTTGTACTTCTAGCCTCCAGAACTGTGAGGGAATAAATTTGTTTTAAGACACCAGTAGATAGTAGTTTATTAGGACAGCACTAGGAAACTAATACAATGCAGAAGATACATTTTAGTCATAGCTCAAGTATTTTCTTAATTTCAAAATTATAACAGAACATAAAACAAAAACATTATCATGGCCACATATATTAATACACAATATAAAAACGTTCATAAAATAAATTTTATATGGCAAGTATTAAAATATAACATCTCATTGTTGCCCTTTCCTTCCAGCAAAAAGTCCTCTGAAAATTAAAAGACTTCAAATGTAAAATTATTTTAACAAGTTTACAGAAGCAATGGCAAACTATAGCCCATGGGCCAAATCTAGCCAGCTGCCTGGTTTAGTATGTAAAGTTTTACTAGAACACAGCCTCACTTCTTCCTTTACGAACTCTTACGCTACAAGAGCAAAGGACTAGTAGTTGTGAAAGATCCGATGGCTGCAAAGCTTAAAATATTTACTATCTGATCTACAAATGAAGCCACTCTATTTTAACTAATTATATTTATACAATGCTTGGCATCTAAACATACATATTCCAAAGACTATAAGAAATAAATGTTGGCAGTAACTTTTACCTTATTGTAATTCTTGGCTAATTCCAACATCTCTTTTACCACTGATTCATTATGTTTACAGTGTTCACTGTAGTCTTGAAGTGTCAAACCTTCCATCCAACTCTTCTTATGCAAATTTAGTAACATCTAAAAAACATAAAGAAAAAGTAATAATTTTCTTATATGGAGAATATGTCCTTCATTTATCTTGAGAACAATTTCACAAAAATGTTTGGAATTAATGAATTTAATTTTAACTTAAATAAACTCTAATAAGAATTCTACTAAATTTATATAACCCAAGGAATACTCCAGCCCCATGGCCTTTGTATTTGCTGTTTTTCTGCCTCAAAGACTATTTTCCTTATCTTCCTCAATTTCTTAGAGATAGGTGCCTTCACTAACAACTCAATATAAAAAAACCCACCCACCCTATCTTAAACAACTTTCTTGCTTTAACCTGCTTTATTACTTTTATAACACCATCAACATCTGAAATTTTTTCTTTCATTTTTTTCTATATTCATTTTAGTTGAATTTATTGGGGTTACATTGGTCAATTATATAGGTTTCAAGTACAATTTTATAATACACTAATGGCCCGGTGCACGAATTCGTGCACATTAAAAGGAAATTAATTAGAATATTTTAATATCACCATTCGCCCTTTCTCTATAAATAGAAGTGTCAACCAAATACACGATTGACAATGAGATCGAAACACACTCGTGCGATTGGCACCAGTGAGAGCTTTATATGTATCACACATGCAAGAGTCAACTTAGCCTTTTATACTAGTAGATATAGATTACAGGGGTGGGCAAACTTTTTGACTCGAGGGCCACAATGGGTTCTTAAACTGGACTGGAGGGCCGGAACAAAAGCATGGATGGAGTGTTTGTGTGAACTAATATAAATTCAAAGTAAACATCATTACATAAAAGGGTATGGTCTTTTTTTTTTTAGTTTTATTCATTTCAAACGGGCCAGATCTGGCCCTCAGGCCGTAGTTTGCCCACGGCTGATATAGAACAAACTTGCTTAATTAGACCTGCTTTCTGATTTAGCTAAACTTTCTCCAGCCCAGTGAAGCACCCCAACTTCTCTTTCAGGTAATTGTCAGCAACACAGCAGTAAATATCAACACGAAGCAGATTATTATTGTAGATCACACAGGGAAAACAAAGGGTAAAATATTTAACTGTAGCAGTATTTGACTATATTCTGCACAGTGAGAAAATGTGAAGTCATTTTCAAGGTTCACCATTTCTTACTTCTTTGCAGTTGGGTCAAATTTCTAAGCTTTCTAAATCTCCATTTTCTGGCTAATGAAAAGAAAATAGGATTCCATTGAGTCTCCCATCTATCTACTCCAGGACTTCTGTGAGGACCAAATGAGATGAGGCACGGGAAAATGCTTCACAGACATTTAGTTAAAGTGTGAAATGTTTGCACCTGGCTATAAAGCAAGTCATGTTCCTGGGCTGAAGAAACTGCAAGGAGGCTAGTCGTTGCTAGGGAGAGGAAGCTGGACGTTGCTACGTGACGTCATTACCCAGTGCCCACAGCCACCGTTGCTGGGCTGGGCTGTGGGCCACATTTTGCACCATGTCTCGGCAGCGTTGGCTGTGATTTGGTGGGCTGTCGCTCTGGGGTGGTGGGGGGGCCTGTGACCCACTGGGGGAAGCCAAGTGTTGCTTTGTCCCAGGTCCCTGGTGCTGTTTCTCTGTAAACAGCTAGTGCATGTCACGGCAACTCCTGCATTGAGCATCTGCCCTCTGGTGGTCAATGTGCATCATAGTGACTAGTTGGACACTTAGCATATTAGCCTTTTATATATATACTAGAGGCCTGGTGCATGAAATTCTTGCATGGGGTGGGGGGTGGTGGTGAGGTGTCCCTCAGCCCGGCATGCATCCTCTCCAATCCAGGACCCCTCGGAGGATGTCCAGCTGCCGGTTTAGGCCTGATCCCACAGGGATCCCTCTTGCAATCCGGGACCGCTGGCTAACCGCTCACCTGCCTGCCTGCCTGCCTGATCGCCCCTAACCGCTCTCCCCTGTCAGCCTGATCCCCCTAACTGCTCTCCTCTGCCAGCCTCATCGCCCCTAACTGCCTCTGCTTCACCACTGTGGCTTTGTCCAGAAGGATGTCTGGACGGTTGTCTGGAAGATATCTGGTCTAATTAGCATATTACCCTTTTATTAGTATAGAAGATAATTTGTAAACTGTATTGTGTTCACCATATAATTTTTTTCTTGTTAATGCACTTCCTTCTAACTCAAGAAAAATCAACAGAGAAAGGACTTTGCCCTGTTTATTTCAAGATTACCAGGATCTAGATTCTAGAACAGTATCTAATCATAACAGACACTGAATGAATGAAACTATGTCGCACACTAGATCTTCAACAGCATAGATCAGCTTTCAAATGCCAAGAAGGTGAAATACCCATTTCCTGAATGACTGTGTCAAACTTTCTGAGTTTCAGTTTATATAATCTATTAATTGAGGGCTTGTATTAGATAATCTCTAAATCTCTTTCAAATTCAAACATTCCATTTATAATTTAAAAAATAAACAAATTAAACTTTTAATTCTGACAACTAAAAGTTCAGAATGGAAAGTCATGACACTGGGAAGGAAATGACAAATTCATCTAGTTTGCAATCACATTAGCAAACTGGGATCAGACCCTATGAGTGATCATGAAATTAAACACTGTAGTTCATTATTTTCCAAACTGGACTCCTAGTTCGGAGTATATATTCTTGGAAGTTCATAAATTTTCAAGTTTACAGTCTTAAGATAGTTTTTCTTAAAGTCTTACTCTAAAGTTGTTCTTCAGTTGCAGACTACCATTGAATAAGAGTTTTTTAAATGATTAATACCATTATCCAATGTGAAAGAAAAAAAAATGGTGACTACAAAATGATTCTGAACCAGTATATTTAGGTGAGATCCCTGAGCCATGAAGATTTGAAGACATAGTTAGAAAAACTACTCTACCCATTTAGAGGTTTCCAACTACACATGGCACAAAGTTCTTTTTATGCTGGAGAAGAAACCACATGTCAAAATCATCTGAGACTTTTAAAGAAATTTCCAAATTCCTCCATGTACCTCCAAGGGTCCAAGGGAGCAAGAAGAGAAGTTTGGGGGGAGGGGAGGGATCTGGAAAATTCCTGCACAAGGAACCCCAATTTCTTTGATTTCTTCCTAACTTTGGCACTGATAATGGTCTAGAAAATATATCCTTAGGAAATTTAAATGCAGCTGCAACTACATGTGCTATAAAGCTACCTGTAACGAAGTGTTGAGAACTGGATTTCCCTACCACTTCAAAAGCAGAGGAGCAGGATATCCCTGCCATGGGGATTCCATTGTGGCCCTTAGGGAAGTCTGGGGGTTAAGTATACAGGTTGGTAGGATAAGAGTAAAGGCAAAGCTTTTGGTAATGAGAAAGCACCTGAACTGAGCTACTAGAAGCATAACTGTAACATTAATTAATTTATATATTTGTATGTATGTTTTTTTAAGCCAAGGATGGTGGCTAAGTGTATGTAGTAGGGAAAATAAATAAATCAATAATTCTTAAATGTAATTAATTGAATATTTATAAAAGTTGGATGTAAGATATCAGATTGATAAACTACTTATATATCTGAATGTATTTTCCAGTTTGTGGCTAAGTAGTGCCCCTTTTCACAGCCGGTAGCTATTCTATGTAAAATTAAAAATAACTGATGAACCTGTGGATGCAGCCTGACTCCAAGGCTTGTCATACTGGGGTGTATGTTGGGAGCAGTGATTATATGATCTGTTCAACTGTTTTCTCATGGAATTAATCCTCTGTGTGTGCAATATCGAGAAAGTTTAATATGAGCTCTGATTTTGGTCTGTTAAATCTTAGAGAAATACATAAGAAGGAAAATGTTAAATGTAACCAATCTTAGAACCCTTTAACTTTAAAAAAAAAAAAAAGTGATAATAATGTACTTCAAGCTATTAACTACATCTACCACAGCAGCCCTGGCTGGTGTGGCTCAGTTGGTAGGAGTGTCATGCTATATACCAAAAGGTTGCCAGTACTACTCCCTGTCAGGGCACATACCTAGGTTGCGGGTTCGATCCCCAGTCGGGGTGTGTACTGGAGGCAACTGAGCGATGTTTCTCTCCTACATCAATGCCCCACCCCCCCACTCCAGTCCCTTCTTCCTTCTCCCTAAATTAAAAAAATTAAAGAATAAAAAATTAAATTAAATTAAAATCTATCTTTAAGTATCTGAAAACCTCAAATTGCATTTCCCTTTTGACTCACCTTTAATTTACCCTAGGTAAACATGGTACTTTTTAAAAAGTAGTACACAATTACAATCTAATGTATTCCTTTCCAATGTGGAAAACTATTCAGTTTTTAGTTATAAAAGGCCGTTTTATTGGAGAAGACAAATTAACCAGAAAAATCACAGAACTGGGGGCTTTTATAATTTATCACAAAACCAAACTGAAATCTGTATTTCCTACTTTCTCTCCCACTTTAGCACCTACCAATAAGGTAAAATATCTTCCAATATATCCAATAAAATATTTCTTTCTTTTATGCTGCAATTCATCAGGAATAAAAAAATATTTGGAACACTTCCATGAAATAGGTCAACAATTAAAATTCAAGTATACCAGGTCATAGTTTAAATGGTATGAAAAAGACATTTTCTTCCCCTCTATAACATAAAAATTTAAACTTACCTTCTGTTCTAGTTCATTTTTCCGATAGTTAATAGTAATAGAGTAATAATGTCTGTTTAGTCCATGAATTAATGCCTATATAGACAAATGATTTGAAAAAGGACAAATTAATATTTTTCACTTTATTAAAATAAATACAACTGTCTGAAACTCTTAACATATCCTGTAGACAATACCTTCATTATCTTCTAAAAAAGGCATTTTATCCTAATAAAGATTAAATTAGTTCTCTGAGCTACAAGTTTAGAATGAGGTTTATAGGTGTGGGTCACACATTCTTCAAAGCATGATCTAGAGCAGCACAAATTCAACAGTTTCAGTAGCCTTGCTCAATCAGAGACGGGGTTTGACCTCATCATAATCCAAATTAGACATTAATTATTCATAAGTTATTAAGCCTAATTTTATGATAGCTTTGGGGAATCTTTGTTATTTCAAAATTAAAGCCTAAAAAGGCTTTTATTTCTTCACACACAACATTAAAGTGGGATCTCCCTTCTTAATTCAGTTCTAACAGATTCAAATAATTGTGTCCCCACATGTCTCCCAATGAACAAAGTAGTTTGTCTTACTGGGTCTATTTAGCTCATGCTCAATCTCACTAACCAGATATCCCTCCCACCCCCTAACTGCACTTGACCTCCAAGACAAACAGGCAAATCATAATAAAAATTTAATTAATGGTATGGCTTTATTAAGAAACAATAACCCTGCATGTGCTGGAATCCATTCACAACTGCTCAAATATCTAACTCCAGCCAAGAAAGTTCAGAGGGCCAGAATGGCATTCTGAGGGACCCTTATCAGCCTGCTATATACCTCGGACATATTTTCAACAAGTATAAAAATAAAGAGGGTTTTGGGGTTAGCTCTCAGGAAACGAAAGATAAAGCAAACCAAAACAACCGCCATGCTCTCTAATTATTAGATTTCAGAGTGTAGGTGTTACGGTATTGAGGTAGAAGGGGTGGAAAGGAACTATTTAATAAGCACCTAGTATCCGCTTTATACATAGGTCTTCTAATCGTCACAACAATCTAGTAAGTAGGATGGTTCCATTTGTATTTTGCCAGATAGGAAAATAAGACAATAATCTTAATTTGTCCCAGTTTATAGCTAGTAAAAGGTAAAGCTGGGATTTGAATCCAAGTGTTTCTGATTCCAAAATCCATGTTTTTTCTGCCATACAATGCTATAATGTGCCTTGGGAAATTCTTGGATTAAGTCTTTGAATTTTAAGTTATCAGGATAAAAACAAAGCAGAGCTTAGTTTGCTAGCAAAAACCACTCCATAAATACCAAAATATTTTAATACATACTGTAATAAGCCACTTATATTCTTAACATTTGCTATAATAAAATAGTTGATATATAAAATTAAAGTACTTAAGAGCACTTATTAAATCCTTATCCATTTTAATAATCATCAGGAGCAGTGAATTAAATTTCAGTGTATAGAAATGCTGTAGTGTAGAGATAAAAAAAAAAGTAGAACTAATGAGGGCCTTTCTCAAATACTCATCTTTATGCAAATTAGTAAAAGTATCTGGTGGGTAGAAGAATTAGAAAAAGGTGCCCAGTCCTCCAACCAGACACAGACTGGCTGGAGAGTGGAGCTTAGATTTCAGATGCCAACTGCCCCCTCATCCAAGTACCTTTGTGCGATATCCTAACTACATAATTCTACATATTGGCCATACAGTTAGTAACAGCTATGGTCAATAGTTCTAGAAGTCAGCCAATGTGCCCACAGACAGGTCCATATTCTGGAGATTAACTGTACTGCTGAAATATATAGTTTGGTATTTGAAGGCACTACCTACTTGATTTTCAATTACATTATTTAGATAAAAGTATTAAAACTAACAGAGGCAGTGTGAAAGATTAGCAGGTATAACAACAAAGCAAACATAAGTTTAAATCAAATGATATCCTCAAGCCGTCTTCAAATTTTTCCTCATCTGCTGTGTACCCCCCAGTGAATTTAGCACAAATCATAATTAGCCATGTGCAGTCCTCCTTCCGCATGAGCCCAAAAAGCACAGCTTATTGTTCAGCTCAGAAGATAATAAATTCTCTCAAATTAACCAATCTAGTTGAATTGAATTATAAGTTGTGGTTGCATATGCCAAATATATGATTAGTTTTATCAAGAAAGAGACTAAACTTTTGAAAGGGTCAAACTGTAAATTAAACACAATATACCAGCAAATGCCATAGTATGTTAGGCAGAGAAAGGAGAAAGGTATGTAGCCAGAAAGTTTCTTAAAACATCAACACTTACTTTTTAAGTTACAATTAACAAAGATATGGCAGAGTTAGGAAAATTTAAGCAATTCTTCATTAAAACAGGATTATGTTCCAGAAGCTCATTCATTACTTGGCTATTTGAAATCTGCAACAGTTTCTCACAGAAGAGCGCTCTAAAGCACAGTTCTATTCTGTAATATATACTGTGGGCTAAATAAGCGTCTGGTGTCTGACCAATTTTTACAGCACCACTTGTAGGACAATATATTTTCATTTATTTACAGAGCTTAGCTTACTTGGCTCTTGGATATCCTGACCCTTTATTTCTTTGCTCAAAGCCTGCCACCCTTTCAAGAAGAAAGTTCTGCCTAGGTTGGAACTCAGTACCAATCTAAGATGTTATCTATTCTAGAGGAAGAATGGTTTAGAGGAGGAACTAGACAAAGGGGAGTTTGGAGACCCTTCCTGCTGATCAACTTTCAGGTTATTTCTATGCTTCTCTAGTTAATATTTAGAGCAGAGCTTATAATTTTGTTGGTATGACAAATTTAAAACAAGTACACAAATAATCATCACAGTGAAATAAACTTCAAAATCAATCACCACCTAAATTATTTATATTTCCGTATTCACAAAATAACGCAGTCTCATACATTAACAAATAAGTCTATAGTGTAGGCATTATACTTTCCCCTCTCTACCAGGATTATTAATGGCTTCCCTTATTTAAAACATTAAAGTTCATATAAACTTTGTCTATTAGCTTTGTCTTATGGTAGATAATTCAACATTGTTAGTGCTTTTAAAATAACATTTTCTAAAAGCAGTATGTTTCATTGTAGACAGTTAAAGAAATATTTGGAGAAGGAAAAATAAGAAAAAAAAATCCTTCCATCCAAAGATAAGTAATACTAAAATTTTGGTATAAATACATAGGCACAGTTTATAATATATATTTGCAACTTGTTTATCTTACTTTATAATCTTTTTCTTACTTAACAAACTTTCCCAAATTATTAAATACTACTGTCCAATAGAATCAGATTTTTTTCAGCATTACTATAAGAATAGTAAAAAAAAAAATCAGCATTAGAAAAGCATAGTGACCACCAGCATGAGTGATGGCTGCTGTCAGTTTTCTATCCCCACTACTTGACAGTTGGTTTAAAAGCAAGATCATCTCAACACGAACTAGTTTTCCTTCAAAATAAAAAGCATGTCCTTTCTGAAGAGCTTCTGATCCCCGAGTTAAAAATTCTGTTAACATATCACCACATTCTTCTGGGTTGCTTTCTTTGTAGCTTGTTTTAGAAAACTAATTGTTTTAAGGTGTAGCTTTTTTCTGCCACTTTTTAGCTTGATTCCATTTGAGTGTTTTAGTACTGAAACTGTCTTAATACTGTAAAACACCCAGATATATGTCATTCTGATGGGCGCTATATAAACTGTGAAATAAATATACTTACAGATTTTAATTGGAAGGCAAAACAAACTAAAATAAGAAAAAACCAATGATGCTTTATAAAGTCCATCTCAAGTTACAGACTATAAATTAGGACCAAAAAATACAAAGTGGACAGGGTAGAATAGAAAGAAGCAGATTTTTTTATGTTGATTATACTCAATTTTTCATGTTAAAACGCGGTGTTTAAATTTAAAAGATGAAATCTGCAACAGGTGGCTATTGACTTGCAATTAGTGAAAACTTCTGGCAGAAACATACCATGAAGTAATCACAATGATCTTGGATTGTGAGATGCTACTTAACCTTTTGCAAAAAATAATGAAGTAGTATGATGCTATGGGGGTTTATAAGAAAGGTCATTATCACAGGCTAAACAGGTCCAATAATATACTCTCTTGGAACATGCAAGCATGGGCTTGTCTGTACCCAATCAAAAACACTGGTAGCTTATTTCATACTCATTATACTTTGCAGTTTTCCCTGACTTATGAAAAAATTTTCCCCCCAAAGTGACACACCTCAAATCCTTTGAAACAAAACATTTCACTCTGATGGAAGATTTCAGATTACTTTTGACTGCTGCAGAAGTAAACTTCTAAAAGTACAGTTATCAAAGTATCAAAATATAACAAAGGCCTAACCATAAATAACTACTAAAAGTACAGTTATCAAAGTATCACAAAGGCTTAACCGTGGATAACTACTAAAGCCACAACTCCCCAAAGACAATGGTATCGCAGCGTAAGGTTTCAGAGGTGGAACAGCAATAGCTACTATGAAGACTCTGTCCTACGTGTTCTATTTAACCAAACATGGTATTTCTGTCCTTTTAATTAATCTTCAGAGAAGCAATTAACTGTATAGACACAGGTTGTGGTGCATTTAAAAACACATTTAAAATAATTTTTGCAGATTATAAAGACTTGTATAAAAACAATGAGGCATGTGAATGATACAAAGAAAACATTAATCACTCAGGAGGATATTAAGTGTTGAAAACTGTAACGGCTGACATCACTTCAAACAAGATATAAATGCTAATCAAAGGTAATATATAAATATGTTTTGTAGGACTTGATTTAAAGGTGAGGATTAAACAGAAAAAGAAAAAAATTTAAATACTGTTTGGGAATTATTTCTGGGCACCTCTTAAAATTTACATCAATTATGAATGACCCCTAATGCACTCCACCTGGAACTCCTACTGATCCTTACCAATGTTAACCATGCAAAGCCATAAGGTTATTTCAAGGTAAAGATTATACTATGCTCCCCAAAAGGGTGTCCTCAAACTATTAGGAAAGTTTAAAGACTATACTAAAAACTGACTCACATAAGCAAATCTAACTTTTCAACAATATTTCCATAATCTTTTAAAGCACAAAAAAAGTAATCATATACAAGTTAAAATGCTAAGTGTTAGATCTCAGAATGGCCATTTTTAACAGCTTTTAAAATGTAAAACATAGTTTTTAACACATTATCAAGTAGGGGCATTACCTGGATAGATGGCTTGTTTAAATGACCCAGATTTGAGGTCGTTTGTCTTGGTTCATGTCCTAGGACCATCATATTAGCATTGATCAATCTGAAGGCATCAATAACAACCTGTAAAAACAAGGTGTCAGGTCAATTCTCTTTTAAAAAGCAAGTGATGATGCCAAGCAACAGTGGACAAGGCATGATCAACTTGCATCTGTTTCTGGCCTATTTCCAGGAAATCATTTAATTATAATATTAATAAAAAAGAGCCTCCTGCTGACTGTGCCATCAGCACACCACCCTCAATCTTGTAATGTAAGGTGACACCAATTATTGCAATTTTCATAAGGCAGTAAAGAAAAATATTAACTTTGCATCTTTATTATTGAAGTGCTTCATTACTAAACTTACACTAAACAGCCTTCAGTGGTGTGCATATGTTTGTCACCTAACGTTTACCTAATCAAAATGAATGACAAAGAGAAACTAAAACTGAAAGTGAGCACAAGCTAAGGGACCACATCTAAAGCCCAGCCCTGTCACATCAATTATACCACCACAGTACTTGAAATGACAACAAAATTACAACCAGCAAGGCACTTGCTCCATGTATTCTCTTCTAGTCAGATACCTTTTACTTCTTGTGACTATAAAAGACTCTATATCTTGTGTGATGGCCTTAAGTGTCATCTGTGAAGCCACTGTCAGGAACAGGCAGCACAACACAAGAAAACCAAGGTCATCTATGCTTTAAGCCAGGAACATGGTATAGAACGACATGGCACGCAGTTCATAGTAAAGAAATAACAATAGGAATCCTCTTTGTGCTAAGTGTATTCAATATTTCTGTATAGAAAGACTTCAAATTCTTACATGATACAATGTCATCTGTTAGCTCTTATATATTAAGAGATTTAACAAGAATCACATACTGTCTCATAGCTTTTCTCTGTTCATTACCATGGATTTGAAAGAACTCATTAAAGCTTTTAAATGTAAAGTTTTAAGTAAAGCACTGGAACTTTGCCTCTTTCAGGGAACTGAAATCAATTACCGAGAGAATAAACTCAATACATTTATTTATCACATAAAAACAATCTTAAAGCAGGATAATATAGTATTTCTAAACTTGTCTTACATAGTGTTAAACAACTGAGATTTATCAACATTTTAAAAGCTATTGCTATTTAGTGGGTTGTACATGTTGTCTGCTAAAGAACAAGATTTAAAGAAAGAGAGAAAACAAAAATCTCCCTTTCTAAAAGGCTGCCACAAAAGGTCAAGAGTATCAGAGTACTAACTGAAACCACAGCACTAGGAAAAGTGAGTCAATCTCAGGCCTCTATCCACTCTAAGGCAAAAACAAACAAAAAAACAAAACAAAAAAAAACCCCCCACAAAATCAACTTTGAATTTTGCTCTTATTTCTAACAGTTTGAAATTCCTCAAAGGTTCCTCTTGCCTCAAAATAAAACCAAGTATCCCCAAAATGTATGATTTAATAGTTTGTGAAACTATTTTCTTTTTATACAAAAACTACAATCCAGGTTTAACTTTCACATTTATATATAAATATATATGTCCATCTGTATACTTAAAAATTTTTCTAATCATGTTTTTCCATATAGCAATAAAAATAGGTACTAATATCAGACATTATAATACTTTAAAACAGTTGTCTAACATTTTCTATTGAAAAGCACATAAAATGAGATAAAATTAAAATGTAGTCCAAAGAAAAGTGACCATTTTGATAGATGTGCAACTTAAATACAGAATTAAGAATTGCCACTCTTACTATTAGTGGTAAATACATAAGAGCAAAGCATCATTTTGATCCAAATGTTTTTAGAATACTTGGTTTCCATTTTTAGATTTCAGTAAAATGATTTGTAGGAAAATACACTACAAAACCATGAAAATTCCATATATATAAAATGCCTATATACTTTTTTATATTGAACTCTTTCAAACAAAAACAGAATAGAGCTACTTTACATGCAAAAATATCTGTAATATTTCTCTGGAATATTATAAGCAGGTGTGAAACTTCATAAAAAAGGAAATTAAAATACCACCTAAGTAGATATCATGATCAGTTAAAAACAAATGTGAATAAAAATTTTAAATTCTATTACAAATTAAGAGAAAAATTCAACAATTTAATATACTGTTCAGCTAATAAATGATGGCCTATGTGAAACAACATGCTTAGGTGGACAATTCCTGAGTAGCAATATGATAGCCAATAGAAAATAAATACTTTACACTAAGATTAAAGGAATTTGCTGCCATCACTATAGCAACTGTCTAAGGAAACTAACATGTTCAACAACCTGCAGACCAAAATTAGACTTAGTATGCAATAAAAACATAAATATGGCAATAAAGTCTACATTTTAATTTCTGTACAATTTTATAATTGCTTTTTGCGCTGTGAGAATAAGTGGGTTTCTCCTTTAGAGCAACCTATCAAAATAGACTCATTAATGTCCAGTGCACTAATGAGCAATGGGTAAAGAAGGTGTTAATTATGCCACTGTACGATTCAAGAAAAAGCCCCAGTGAGCACTTGGAGGTGTGTACAAGCTGAAGGCGTTTCTCCATGTTTATGTATTTACAGCATGATGCAATAGAATGACAGCAAAGTGGTCACTCCATGGGTAAGAATGAAAAGCTTGGATACGATATACTGAACAAAGAACCCCCAATGATTAATTAAGGCATTAGAGGGGGGAACAAGGCAAATAATCCACTTTTTGGAGCTATATGAATTTTCTAAGGAGTTTGTTTTAAAGTATATATACATCAAACCAGTTCAGTTTATGCCTTATAAATCCAAATAGGAATTTAGCAAAAAACAAAACAAAACAACACAAGAACTACCTACTTAATAAGTAATAAAACCTGTAAGCTAAAGCATGAAGAATATTTTCAGGAATATGATGCTACACTTTTTTAATTCCCTTCCATGCTGTAGTCCTACACACCATACCGAATCTCTATTCACCAGCCTGATCATTTAATTTTTTCTGGTACAAGTGCCTTGAGACTTTTCAGAGGTCACTGCAACAGTAGACAGCTTATAACAAAACCATTAGCAGTTTGGCTAGCTTAGGGAAACCTCTTACTTTCCTTTTTTGTTTATTATCACTGCATGAATCTGCAGCATATGATAGTTTATAATTTCTCAGGCTTGTTAAATTCATGTTAAAGGTCTGTTTTCTTGTTGAATAAATTTTGTTCATATAATGCTGCCTATTTCATACACTCAGTCTTTAATAGCACCTTTGGTCTATGCGCAACTCACAGATCAAAACAGAGGACTAAAATAGGGGTTGATGATGCTATTTACATGTGTGATTCCTGCTGTCTTCTTGTTAGTAGCTTTAATATAATAGAAGACCTTGTCTGTTTTGTAATTAACACATCTTTACTGGAGAGATATTTGGAAGTGATTGCTGTGAATATACTGGTTAGTAAAATAAACACAATCACACACCACTTTCTGTTATCAGACAAATTTGTGAATTGTACACATTATATTCCAGATCAACAAACTGTGATATAACAGCCAAGTAGAAGACACATATTTATATAACCCTTTATTTTTCTGAAAATATGTATTCATTCTGACCTTGCAAATATAATTAGCTTGTGGGATGTGCAGATTTCAGTATCATGGTTGCTTTACTAATTGCAACTCTTGGAAATAGACACTAAATATTTGGAAGCTGCCAATACAAAATAAAAACTACATCTTTTTTGTACATCTGTCTTAGCTTATAAAAGCAAAATAGTTTTAAAAACAATACTGTGTTCCATATTTATTCCAAGCCCACCCAAGGGTCAAGAACCTATCGTTTCAATTTAATAACGAATATGGTTTAGGACTCAAAACTAATTATTTTTTAATCCCGCTTAATTCATATTTTTGGCTTTTTTCATGAGTATAGTACAGTTTATCCAATATGCTATTTATTTTTAAATTTGTGTTTTCATATCAACTGCTAGGTCACTGAAAGACTAAATTAAATTTCTAAAACACCAGTCTATATTTCCCAATTTTTACAGTCAAAGGAACTTATATTTTTAAGTAACTCTTAAAATTAGTTAATACAAAGGAAAAGGTGTTTGAAAGAAAAATGCATAGCATTTCTGGCAGTAGTTATATAATTCATAATACCCCTTTCTCTTTTTTAATAGTAGCTGCTGCCTTTGGCATTTACAATTGTACTTACATTGAAGTCAATGACTATGGGAAGTGTTTATACAGAAAATGAACTAGAATAATTTTTTTGAAGCTTGAAAAAAAGTTTTAAACCTCAAAATCAATGTCAAACATCAGAAAAAGGAAAAAGTGTTACAATTCAGTAACCAGTTAAGTTACATATTTAAATTTATATAAGCCTACCACCATATAAAGTCTCTGAATGACTATAAAAACACTAGGTGTGGAAAGAAAAGCAACACCCATATCAAATATCCTTTATCACTTAGAAATGACCTGTTATCAACTGCTTAGGCTGTTTCCAGATTCTTTAAAAATTAAGGGTGCATGTGACCTGGGAAGTACTGCTGGGGTTTGTGACCATTTCGTTACTTCTGCTGCCATGCACTGCCAGACATCTACAAGAGAAAAACATCTATGTCTCTTGTAAGCCCACAGCATAAAAAATTCAAAGAAATCTTACTTTTTATGTCATTTCCAATGAAAAGCACTAAGAACTAAAACTGACTCATGCCAAATGCATATCACTGAATTGCTGTGATTTCTTAGTCTCAAGTTTGCAACATGCAAATTATTTATAAAATGTCAATTTTAACTTTGAAAAAGAAATTCCTATGTGTGTGTACATTTTCTTTCTTCATCCTTGGAGAATTGCTTACTGTAGTTAGAGATCTGTAGTACAACTTCAATATATTTGGAGGAAAGCGGGATGGGGTGTAACAAGCATAATGTACTTTTTCTGACAAGTGAAGACATGCATCAAAATTTAAACAGAAAAAACACAAGTTTTGAACATATATGCCTTAATGAAAAAAAACCTGATCTTTAGAAACTAGCATGGCAAAAGGTAATTAGCCATTTTTAGAGTCATGAAACTTTGTTAACAAACATATAATTAAGTCTTAAAGTTTGGCATGATTTTTTAGTGTACACATGTAGTCAGTCTGGTATAGGTATTTAAATGCTTGAGATACTTTGGTGTCAGAATCCTGCCCAAGTTAGAATTCTGGCTCTATCACTTACTAAGTAAGTGATCTAATGTAAGTTATTTAAGCTCTCACTGTCTCCGTTTGTGCATGAATGACACCTCATAGAGTTGGTGGTAAGATTAAATAAAATAATGCATATGTACCTGTTCCATAGTTACTAGTGTTACTAGCTGTGGCAGTCATGGAATTGCCCATCTCAGATTTCCTTTCAAGAGAACCTGCTGTGGAGAACATAGCTGACTCACAGCCTCCAGATGCTGCACCTTCAGGTCCTCTGAGGGTTCACCCTGGGTCATGCTTCCCTTGGGTTGCTCCCAGCCAATGACTGAGCAACAGGGGTACTAGACCCTAGCCATTCCTGTCAAATAAGGGATTCCTCTAAAGGGAAACGTTGCCTCAAGGACTCCCTTTAGTCTGACTGAAACTTAGAAATACGCTGCAATCTGATGCTCTTCTACCCAGTCCTACTTTTCCTTTGTCTTCCTCAGGATTAAACCTGTACTGCTGTCTGAAGGTGTTTCCCCTAGTGATCTCTTGCACATCTAATCCCATTTTGGCATCTGCTTCTTGGAGCACCCAAACTGACACAGTAAACAAAGCAGAGGACAGTGTTAAAGTTAGAAAAAAGCTATTCTCCAAACCAAATCAGAACTATGAATTTGGCATCCACAAACACCTGGAATATGAAAACATCAAAAGGAAACCAGGGAGAGACACTTAGGGCATATATTTCCTTAGGAAAATTCCTAATTAAAATAAAAATGGCATAGTTATACTGAAATTATTTTTTTAAAAATGACAATATGTCTAGAATCTCAATGTTCTTGCAAGATAGATATTTCTAGACTTTACGTGACAAATGCACAGTGAACTTAAAAACTGAACTCCGCAGGAGACTATTAATGAGCTACAAGAGACCCGATCATCTCTGGTCACTGGTCTGATCCCAACATGGAGTACCAATTCTACCTGGCGGCTACTCTGTCAGCCTACATAAAATGAATGAAGTCCACATTCCTCTCTAGTAAACAAACTAAAGCAAGACAACTGGCATGCTTATCGACAGTTGCACATAAAGTAAAGGAATAAGAGGCTCGACTAAAGGCTGGGGCTTGACTACGTTAGCAAGGAGGTATGGAGGGTGAATGAGGGGAATAAAGGACTTACATACATTTGTTGTGCTTTAACATCACCTTCAAAGACAAATGCAAATATAGCCTTTAAACTGCCATCTCTCAAAAGGCAAGGTCATTTTCACAGAAAAAATATGTAAAGGTCAATTACTTTTCTATGTATCACTTTTCATATTTTTATTGGGTTTATTGATTGTACAGAAATTATCTTGTCTAATGTTCTCAACAACTAAGAGGTATTAATATTCTCAATTTATGGATGAGGAAAGCAAAAATCAGGGGACTTGATGATGCCACTACGATTTGTTTCAGACACAGCATGCCAAAGCCAGTACTCTTCATCACCAAGCTATTTGATATAACAGTTATCCTAACACAAAAGCAAAAAACAAACAAACAAAAAAAACTACTATTAGATTCAGTTACTTGACAGCAAGGTTTGAGTCTTAATCACCATTGAATATCCATTTCCCAGTGACTCTCTGGCACACATAATATGGTACAGAATAAATATCTATTGAAATGTGAAACGCTCTAAGAAAGCATTTTTGGATATTATTGTATACATAGTTTTACTATTCAGGTTTATTTTATATAGATAACATTCATTATCTATAAAAAATCTGATCACAAGCTTGACAAAAAATACACTTTACCATTTCCTCAGTTTTGAATCCATAAAAACTGTTTTATGGCATGCTGAACTGAAAAGCTCAAACATCACTCAAGCACTGACCTGTGTTTAATTTGAAATAAAAACTGCAGAGAATAAAGGTATTTTAAATGTAAAAAAGTGACAGTAAGCATCTATTAATTAGCTTACTAGCAGCTAAGAACAATCACTGAAGAATCAACTATGACTAGGAAGAAAATTTACCACTACAATCAATTCTACCCTCTTCAGGAAATTACAATAACAACATTAAAACTGCCAAAACTAAGTCCCAGGTCCAGAAATATCCTCATCCTATATAATAAAAGGCTAATATGCAAATTGTCCCCTCGACCAGGAGTTTGACCAGGGGGTGGGGCTGGCCGGCCAACTGCGCATGGCCCCTCTCCCCCGACCTGATCGGGTGAGCCGGCTGGACCCCACTTGTGCATGAATTCGTGCACCAGGCCTCTCGTACTTAATAAGAGCTAATGTCAAATCGTTTGAATATCTTAAACAAATAATATATATATAGGTTATGAAAAGGCCTTTTAAACCAAGTCATGTTTCCATTTGCTGGTACAAACAGGCTGGTACAGGGAATAGATGTTACTCTTGTCTCCAGTGTATAACTGGTATACAGTAGTAGTCAATAAGTGTCTGTTGAATGAATGACCAGGGATTAGACTGGAGAATGAAAAGCATTACAGAAGCAAAAGAGTGAGTAGATAATATTCTTATAGATAACGGAACACTAAGAACTGTTAGATTTATATAAGATTTATGCTTGTTAGAATTTTAAACAAAAAATTGCTTTAACATTCCAACAAACAATTTCTGATTATATTAGCTAAATGTTATAAACCATTACATTTGTCTGTCAGGTGTAGTATAGGTACATTAGTACCTATAGTATTTTCTTAGCTATCGTCACAGACTAAATCTAATACTATTAAAAAACTTCAATTTGATAACAAAAGTGCAAAACAGAAAGCAAACAAAAGATACAATAGTAAATAAACTTGTCCCAAGAGTTGGGTGGGTATGCTCAGAGCTATATTAAAAGTGGAAATAGAATTTTTATGTGTCCTATTTTCTATTTTTCTCTTTCAATCTGGAAAATGAGATGAAGAAAAGGTGTGTATGTACAATTTGAGATTAGGATTATCCAGCTCTCACTGATCCTTAAGGGATAATAATCAAAAGAGAGTAAAAGAAAGTCTTATGAATAACAACTATTCTAAATATCTTGCACTACCTTCAAAAGACAAATGACATGGTAAACTTGAACTCTAGCTCTGATTACACACAAATTCATCAAGGCTAAGGTTTGTGAACAAGTTGCCTCACTGAGCTTGTCAATTCACACATTTAATAAATGACTCTATGACTCCTCTAACATATAAAAATTACTTACTAAAACTCATAAAACTGCAGTTTTTTATATGCTGAAAGCCAAACTGATAACAGTGACCAATGACACATCCATTCCTTGATTTTATTTTATAAAAATTTATTTAAAAAACTACTTAAAAAATAACAAAACAAAACAAAAAAAATACTTTTGCCAGACAATATATAAATTCCAAGACATGAAAACGTTTTTATCCCAAAAGAGGCTCCAAAACACAAAATGGTTTTAAGTATAATACATTTAATTACTTCAAAGGCCAGAATTTTAATGTAATGTATTCATTTTCCTCTTCATCAGCATGCCCCAGAGAAATATGCTGGAAAATAGTAATTGCTCAATAAAAAGTAGCTGAATCAGAAGAGCATTCCTAAATTCATCAGGATATAGAAAATACAAGGGAAAGTTTGCATTTCTTTTATGGAATGGAAAGTTTTCATTATCTTCATCTTCCTAAAGTGAGCAAGTTAGTAATTAATTTATAGACTTATTCTTAACAAAACTTTCAGAGATATTCACATTTTTAAATATGCTTGTTGTTAATTCTTTTAAGTAACAATTACTTTAATCTTCAGAATAATAAAGTACCATTTATTGCACACCTCCTATTATGTATGGCATGTGTACACTAATCATGCATATGTCATTTCATAATATTCACAATATTATGATAGTCACTAAAATCCCTATTTTATAGACGAAAAAATCTGAAGCTCAAGAAAGTTAGGTAACTTGCTCAAGGTCATGCTGTAAAGAAGATATAAAAATGGAATTCTAATGTAGGTCTGATCCCAGAGCCTGTGTTCTTCATTACTCTATGTCCTCCCTGCCTCTATGACATTTTTTTAAATAATAACAAGCTAAAACAAAACTATTAGTTGAGTAGTTTAAAATCTCCACCATCTTAAAACTTTCCAATACAAAATGTCTTGGTAAATATTTGCCCCCTCGTCCTGAAAAAGGCATAACCTTCTAAATATCTGCAGATAAAAGTTAAGGTCTTATAACATTCATCCCCTAATTCTTTTCTCCTATATTTGTATTTACTTTTCAGAGCCCCATTTTTTTTGTAAAACATTAATTTAAAAAAGAACAACAAAAACTATAAACTATTTACTTTATATTCTAATGCATCTGTGAAAGCAGAATTAACAAAGGTGAGTACCACCTAGAATGGTATTGTTCCTACCTTCTTCCCCACAGGTACAAACTCTTCTTTTCTGAGTGATGTCCTGTCCATCCCTCAAAGCTCAGTCCAAATTTCATCTACTTTGTGCATCTTATACCCATTTCTTCCTTCTTTTAATTTAATCTGTATTTACTATGCTTGCTATACAAATACTTTTTTTATATACTGGTACATACAGGGTTCCAAGTAAGTATTTATTGAATTATATCTGTCCCTAGTAACCAATTTAATACTTAATTTACAGAAACAAAGCAGTATCAGTATAATTTGTATTCTATCAGTACGCAATGTAGGATTATCAGCATATAAATGGCATATTATCTGGCTCACAAATAATACCAAATGCATATGACTAATTTTCTCAGAGACAAAGACCATTTTTTCTTTATGTGGTACCCCAGAATCATTAGCATACAGGTATATCAGATTTACTTAAGAAATACCTACAGATGAGCTGATCTGCAACTAGATAAATATTACATTTTTAAAAGTCTATTGAGACATGGCTGGTGTGGCTCAGTTGGTTGACCGTTGTCCTGTGCACCAAAAGGCTGCTGGTTCAATTCCTGGTCAGGGTACATGTCTGAGTTTGTGGACTCTATCCCTGGTAGGGAGCATGCAGGAGGCAGCCAATCTCTCTTCTCTTCTCTCTTCTCTCTTCTGTCTTCTGTCTTCTCTCTCTCTCTTTCTCTCTCTCTCTCTCTCTCTCTCTCTCTCTCTCTCTCTCTCTTTCTCTGAAAGTCAATAGAAACATTTATTTTTAAAAGTCCATTGAGTATTTCTGATTATATTAAATAAAATTTTTTCAAGGAAATAGAGATGTATTTGGACTAAAAGGTTATTAGTGTTTTGTGTCCTTTTTCATGTTTTTAAGATAAAGAACAGACACAAACAGGAGTTAGCAGGTAACATATGAACATTTTACTGACAGGAATCCTGATAAGAAAATGAGTTCTCAAAAGTAGTAATAATTATGAATTGTGATTACAAAGAAAGAATCCATGCTTATCACTCAAAAACAGATAATATTGGGATTTATAAAAATAGAAATATAAAAATATATAGGAAAGAGGTATTTAGTGAACAGAAACCGAATTTAAATCGTTTACATATAGACTGCCATTTTTAACTCTTGATCTACTCATTGCCTTATTAAATATTTTGACAGCTTTGAGAAAGCAAGTGCAAGGAAGAGGAAGGCAGAGTCTTATGTTATTCAGTTTTTACAAGTTTATATTCTTAAGTTTAATGCTTCAACTAGGAACACTGGCCATGGGTGTACTAGCATTTAATTTGGTTCATAGTTTAGAGAGGTCTTGACACTGAGAATCATACATTATAACCATATTCAGAACCTTATAGATCAGTGGTTCTCAACCTTCCTAATGCCGCGACCCTTTAATACAGTTCCTCATGTTGTGGTGACTCCCAACCATAAAATTAATTTCGTTGCTACTTCATAACTGTAATTTCGCTACTGTTATGAATCGTAATGTAAATATGTGATATGCAGGATGTATTTAGGCGACCCCTGGGAAAAGGTCATTCGACCCCCAAAGGGGTCACGGCCCACAGGTTGAAAACCACTGTTATAGATGAAGTTACTTTAGTTCTTAACAAAGAACTAAATCTTTATTTCAGGTAATAAAATTATGAAAATCTATGTTAGGTATAACAAGTGATGTGAATCATCAATGATACATACTTATACTAATACAAAAATTTTTCAAAACTATTTTATGACAAAATTAGACAGTAATACTTGTTATTTCATAATTTTAGATATTTTTAACTACTACATTTTACCACATGACAGCAGTCATGTGATACCAGTATTTTTAAATGCAACACATTCTTCTAATATGAATTATGATTAATTATAAACAAGCAATGCAAATTCCAACATTGTATGATACTTAAAACTGGTTTAGAACCTAAAACTGCCATTTAAAAAAACTATATGCAAGATAACCAAAAATAAAATACATATTCATTTATTTACAATCTATTTTGAGAATGCTTTCTTTTATTGTATTTAAGCTTATATTTTCCTTTTCAAAGTGGCCACCATCACATAAACCAGTATCATAAAAAAATCTGTCACAATAATACAAAATAAAACTCTAATTATATTTAAAATTAAAGCTTCAATAATTATTTTTAAATATTGTGGTAGAGAAACTTAATCTGATAATTCTGTTGTTACATTTCTAAAATAAGAATCATTATTTAAATGAGTTGCCAAAAAGGTATGTTATCAGAAAATTAAACTTAAATAGTATTATACTGTACTTTAATTCAAAAAACTGAAAACAAAAATCAAGGATTTTTAATTCCTTTTAGATATAGATATATTATTTAAGTAACAACATACTTAGTAAAAAAAATAAATAAATAAATAAATTGAAATACTGGTACATAGCAAGCATCTGAAGTTACCTATACCGAATTGCCTAGTATATCAGCTATTATTATTGGTTTTATGGCTAGTTTTTGCTTCTGAAAAGCTAAATCACATCTAATAGGATCATGATTTAGAGAAGACCTCAATTTTATTCATCATAATAATATGATGTCAGCAAGTGCTTAACTTCAAATTCATGATAAAAACTCCACATTTTAACAGCCAGATTTAGTTTGTTTGGGCTGGTGAGCAGATGTTAATGTAATCTGCAGTACTATCAAACTCCAGGTCTAATAGATAGCAAGCTAATATTTACTCTTAAGTGCTCTAAAAATAATTTGTAAAAGCTGCATAAAAAGGATCCCATAAATGTATTATGATTTTATTATAACAATTATTCTACACTACAATGGAAGTACATGCTCAAACAAGACACCTCAGCAGTATTTTAAAGCAGTAACCACCTAGCCAATTTCTGTATGTTCTGTAGTTTTTCTAATCCACTCTCCCTGTGGTTGAGCAAAATCGAATTGCCTCTCACATTTGCAGACAGCTCTGTGAAGGTGATAATAGAGCTACTCCCTGCTGTCATGAGGCAGGAAATAGGAAAATGGCATATGGGGCTAGAAAGAAAGAAAAAAAAAAAAAAGAAAGAAAGAACAAACGAACAAAAAAGAAAAAAAAGAACTAAACAAGAACAAAAGATTTCGACAAAGAACAACTATAACCCAATATGCTTTGCAAGTTAATCTCTTTTCAGAATCATTTAGCATATTTAATTATTCATCTGGGTCCTCACTCCAAAAATGGGAATGATTGTTACCAAGTCTTTGGGGCAAGTTTTCATTGTCTAAAATATTTGGAACATACAACTCCAGAATATGTCCTGCACAATATCTGTAAAACAGAGCTCTTTAACTAGATTTTTTAAACGTGCCAATCCCAAATTCTCCATTTTTAAATAAAGAAAGGAAGAGTACTGTTTATTAAAATATTCATGAAGTGTGTATAGCAGGCTTTTAGCATGGTTTAACATTCCTAAACCTATGAAATAAAAAAATTTAAAGATAAACATTCATGATTAGACAATAGCTGATTAAAGTAGAAACAAATCTCTAAATAATACCAAGACACACATATAAACTTGTACAGTCCTTTTTTTTTCTTTTTTAAGTAACCAGTCGGGGGTTTTGTGTAATTAAGAATTCTGCTTTAAAAAATACGATTTTTATTTAATGTGGCTGCAAACAGAATGTGGCAGTAGATGCTAATAAAGACAGAATCTACTCTACCTTTCCTTTTACACTCTGAATGGGATCCACAACCACTGCCACAGCTCTCTCCGACAAGGCTTCAAAGCTCTGCTGCGTGTTGATATCCACACCAGAAAGCCAACAACCAAAGCCAGGGTGACTGTGATACCAACCAACAACCATCTCCGGTCTGAAACAAAGAGGGCATTCAGCTGTTCAGAACAGAACAAGGAATACATTTATGATATGAAAAGAAACAGCACACTAACAGGGTATAAATTAAGAAGAGATGATAAACACACAGGTGTGAAAAAGCACCATTAGAAACACTGGTATCATACACCACATTATCCAGAAAACATGGAAATGAGTAAGTGTGATAAAGGAGTGCTATCATTAAGAGATGCACATTAGCAGTGGTAGATAAGGCTTTCAGTTTTTCACCTTGTTACCACACTTTCTCAGAGCCAGTTTTTACCCTTTCAGCATTTAAGTAAATATCTACTCTTTAACTCCTTAGCTCTGGGAGTTGGATTTTTCAGGCACAGTATATTTTTAACAATGGACACCAGGATCCACTGTTGTGAAAGGATTAAATATCAATTAAACCAGCAGTAGAACTAGGAACTCAGTCAAAAACCAATTTGCACTGATCTGCTCAGCTGCTGAGCCTTTTGCTAACATTAATTTTGAAGTTTTCTCCACACAGTAGAAGAATTTGAGCAAGAGAATGACAACTATTGAGAGGTTTAATCTGGAGGGGGGCGGGGAATAACTCGAAGAATATTTAGATTCTATTTGCCCTGTCTTTAAAACTCATATGCCTACAAATATAATTAAATATTCAGAATATTATTTGGTTGCAACTCTCAAATACAATGGAACATAAACTCTCTTTCAATTATCAGTGACTAGAAAGTAACTCCATATGCTAACCAGAGGGAAGCTACAACACAAGCTTACTATGTGATGGTTGAGAATTTTATCATGAAGCAGTTTTCTGATTGGCGAATTTCTTTGATTCTAGATGAATGAGAGACTAGATGGGTGGTGCCTAGCACTGACAGTGATGCTTTTACATTAACTACATGGCTTCCCCCCCCCCCCTCCCAAGAATGATATTCATAAACATCCAAAATTCTGAGATATGTTCCTAAAAATATTTGCCATTATTCCTTTATATGATCATTTAAAATACTTACCTTCCTGTCTGCTTCAGCATATCCAGCATTTTGGCTTGGAATACTGGATCAACTGCCTCCACACTAACACCCTGGTTTAAAAAGGAAGAAAAATAAATAGCTTTTATAATTACAGGGGGAAAAAACCCCACATATTACAATGTAAATTAACAAAAAGCGACCCAAGAAAACCTAGATATATTATTTTGAGATATCAAAATAATTTTATAAGTTTTGAAACCCATATTTGATACCTGCTCATTCAATTATAAATCTTACACCAATAAAGCTCCTAAAATCACCAACTACCAAACTTCTTTTTTTTATATATATATATTTTATTGATTTTATACAGAGAGGAAGGGAGAGAGATAGAGAGTTAGAAACATCGATCAGCTGCCTCTTGCACATCTCCTACTGGGGATGTGCCCGCAACCCAGGTACATGCCCTTGACCGGCATCGAACCTGGGACCTTTCAGTCTGCAGGCCGACGCTCTATCCACTGAGCCAAACCGGTTTCGGCACCAAACTTCTTAGTTAAGACTTAATTAAGGTAATTTTCAATTATAGTAGAGACCATCTTTTTCAGGAACCTTTAAGAGTTTATGGCCATGGCGTGTCCTCTCTCTCTCTCTCTCTCTCTCTCTCTCTCTCTCTCTCTCTCTCTAATTGTGTGTGTGTGTGAGAAACACCAAATAACTGAATTAACTATTTTTTGGTGAGACCTATTAGAAAGCATACTTCCTAATGCTGCCATCCTTTGATAACTTTTAAGCATCGCATTCAAAGTTCTACAATTATTCAGCTATTATAATAATCAAGTTTCAATTATTTTCCCAGCAATGTAAACACTTTGAAGAAAGAAAGTAATTTTTTCATTTCACAGAGTTGTTTTTGGGGTGGGTGGGTTGGAAAAAGAGGAAGTTTAGTGCTTCAGTTAGGACAACTTGGTAGATTAGGTAGTTGGAGGGAATTAATATACTTTTGAATATTACCTAAAGTATAAAAGTATTCACACAAAAATTTCCCACTAGAGACAATCTATAACCAAGTCTTTAAAAAGCTGCATTATATTGCTAGTTCAACCAAAAGAAAATTTCACAACCTAAACTATCACAGGCATTTATATCATCTCTTCAGTGATAGATCACTGCCATTATAGCTCGCAAAAGGCTTTCTTCTAACTTCAGGAATTTAAGTCTGATCTACTTAAACAAACCAGTTAACATAAACACTTCCTTCCAACCAAACAGTATTTTGAATCTAATTGAGAGTGCATACTCAAGAACAGGGGTATCCAATCTGCTACTACCTACAGAATAAAAAAGGGTGTTTTTTTTTACATTTTTAAAAGATTGTTAAAAAAACAAAACACAAGAAATACACACACACGCACACACACACACACACATATGAATAGGAGGCAGAGACACATGTCTTTACAGAAGTTAGCTAACTCTTGGTCCAGAAGAAAAACTTTCAAATTCAGCACAGATTACACATGGGAATCAAAATCTTCTATTTTTATATTGCCAAACAAACACTTATACAGAATATTAAAGCTTAAGATCCCTTTATAATGAATAAGCATATAAGAATCACATGTTACAGATAAAAACAGTTAACTTTATGTGTCTCATATATTCTGACATGAAAAGATAGATATAAATAATAGTCTAATATTCAAATCTAAATCTTTAGTCAATATGTAGTGTATTTCTCTATGTCCAATGTACAAAATAAATATAATGGAAAATCGGCAGATCCAAATTAGTTTACGTCAGGGGTCCTCAAACTACGGCCCACGGGCCACATGCAAATACAAATATTGTATTTGTTCCCGTTTTGTTTTTTTACTTCAAAATAAGATATGTGCAGTGTGCATAGGAATTTGTTCATAGTTTTTTTTTAAACTATAGTCCGGCCCTCCAACGGTCTGAGGGACAGTGAACTGGCACCGTTTAAAAAGTTTGAGGACCCCTGGTTTACCTCATTTCATGTTTTTCTATATTTTGCTTTGTTTACAAATAAACTGCATTCTGTAGCAACTACTCCATTTAAAATACTTATTAAACACACACACACACACACACACACACACACGCATATTGCAATATTTAAAAATGAAAATTGTTTTTCTCTAGCATCTATTTTATCAAAACATACTAACAGTAAAGAGCCTCAAACAGAGCAAACAGCTTTATGAAAACAATTTCTTTAACCTGGATATTTTATAAGGTCCAATAAGAAAAACATCCATCATAAAAAATACACATATTATATTTTTTTAGGCAAACAGATGAGAAGGATATGTATGTTGTTTTTTTTGAAAGGTAGGTAGAACAGTTATTGTCTTTTGGCCAATTTCTTTAAATCAAAATACACACCTATCTACACAAGTCCAATGCACTAAACAAAATAAAAAACAAAACAAAAAAATTGTTCCAGAGAGAGTACAAATTCTAAATAGATGACTTTCAAATCTGTATGAATTCTGTTTCTTATATAAACAAATTACCATGATAGGCAAAAAGACCAAAGTTTACCATAAACTGTTTTTTAACTTAACATTTTGAATAGGAAAAGTTTAAGAGTCATTTATCACCATATATGAAACATTTAAAAAAGGGTCATATTTCAAAAACAATGGGAACAAAACATGAGGACTAGATAATGTATGTAAATGAAAATCTAATTAAGAGTCTGAAATCTTTTGAAACAAGTGTTCAAACTAATCAAACTGATATCCTACTATTTGAGAATGACTAATTTATAATAAACCCAGTATGCTATGCTAGTTTAAGCTGAAGGTATGAGTAAAGGGATTTAATGTTAGCATCATTCAGTTTACGGATGCACTTAAAATATAAATCATTTAATTCAATACAATCATTTAATTCAACAAAGTATTAATTTATGATGAATTTTAATCTTATGAATTTTTCCCATCAGGAAGAGAAAATAGAATATGATGAATGTTATTTGGCATAGGAAAATCTTATGATGAATTTTCAATCTTATGATGAATTTTTCCTATCAGGAAAATATAATATGATGAATATTATTTTGCATAGGAAAAGTAAAGAGAAAAGGAACACATTTACTTGCAGCAGGCAACCATAAAAGTACTCACTGTTCCTGACTGTGGCATAGCAAACACATCAATCACTCTGACGGTGTAATCGTCAACAAATTCTCCAAGCATCAGACCCATAACTTCCATTGGAACTCCAGCACGACCATGTTTTAACATCTGTAAGAGAAAGATATGTGGACACAAAGCTTTGAGATCTTTATTCTTTTTAAATTAAGAACCTAATTTAGTTTCAGTGGAAATAAAACACTCTATTTTATTGATGTAGCTAAAACAATAGTTTGTCTGAGAGGATTAAGATGACAAGTATTCCAAAGTAAAAGATACAGAGCTCTCTTAAAGCAAATTACTCCATTCAGCACTTACTTTTAACAGTGCCAGGGAAGAGATATAGACTTGTTCTGCTGTGTCCACTGCAGGAGCATCTGTAGGTGGCCCCTAGAAACAAGCATATCAATTATAAACACACAGACTTTATGAGTTTAAAAGTAAAGTTACAACTTGATTGGTTTTAAGAGTTTTGGGAAAATATGTCAAGTATCCTTTTATTCAGGTACAACACAAATAATCAAAACAAGTTTGGGATATCAAACCTGTAGAAAACAGATCAAACTTAGTACTAAGGCAAAGGTCTAATGGACATAAAGCTTAAATCTTTCAGCAATGCTAATCTATCTCCACTCCAAAATAACTGTAATGCACCAATTAGTCATGTTTCTCACCAATGTGAATACAAAATGCTGTCAGACTAGCATGATTAACTGAAGGATCAATGTGAACAGCAAATTCTCTGAGCTTGATTTTCAGCATGTAGATTAGGGCTATGGGATTTCTTTGAAAATAGTAGATACAGTAGGGGGGGGGGGGAGGGGGACAAAAGACTTCTAATCCCTAGTTGAAAGAGCTGTGAACAACATACTCTATACTTCACCTGATGAAGCTGTTCCCCTCCTCCCATACAACAAATTTAACACAGTAAACCCCAGGTGTGAACAAATGGAGCCTGGTGTAGCTAACAAGAAAATACTTTCAAATCCTGACCACTACCTTTAAAACAAATATTAATCTTAGTATTACAGGCTAAGGAAGGTACTGTTTCTCCCTAAGGATTCTATCTTCATCAAAAGCAACAAACCTCTTTTACTATAACATTCTGTGGCACAAAGTAATTTATATATAGTCCTTACCCTCAAGATGACTACAATCTTATAAATATAATTCCGCACATAGACATTTTTTAAAATTTATTTTTATTGTTGAAAGTATTATAGATGTTCCCCTTTTCCCCCATTGACCCTCTCTACCCTCCCCCACCCCCCCCAAACTATTGTGTGTCCACGGGTTATGCATATATGCATATAAATTCTTTGGTTAATCTCTTCCCTCCCCTCCCCTTCCCTGTGAAATTCTTCAGTCTGTTCCATGCTTCTATGTCTTAGGATCTATTTTGTTCATCAGTTTATTCTGTTCATTAGATTCCACATATGAATGAGATCGTGTGATTCTTGTCTTTCTCTGGCTTATTTCCCTTAGCATAATACTCTCCCGGTCCTTCCATGCTATCTCAAAGGGTAAGAGATCCTCCTTTTTTACAGCTGCATAGTACTGCATTGTGTAAATTTTACCTACAAGATGGCTACAATCTTATAAATGTAATTCCGCACACAGAAAACTTTTTTCCCCTTAATACTGGGCAGTCTGGAAATTAAAATTAAATGTGACTTATAATTGTTAGGTGCAGTTTTGCTTAAAGTTCCCTTTCCTTGACATCTAACTGTTACAAACTATATAAAAAACATGATACTTTCCAAATTATGTCAACACTCTATCTTGCTCTAACAGGTTTGCTCACTAAAATTAAACAACTGCTTTACTCATTACATGTCACACTTATAGGTCTATGTATACTTTGTGCTTCTTGTCTATTTACATGCTAAATTCTGTGATTTGTTTTGTTTAAAAGCTCATTAATATTTATTGAAGCATCCTATATAATAAAAGTATAATATGCAAATTGACTGAACGGCGGAATGACCAGTTGCGGGAGCCTATCCCACCTCCGCTGCAGGTCGGCGATAAAGAGCGATGGTTCCGGACTGCGAGAGGGCACAGGCCGGGCTGAGGGAATCTCGTGGCACTGGGCGTCTAGTTAAGTATAAAAGGCCCTGCAATAAGTTTTCTCTAAATACAAGAATCATACAAAAATCACCTGTTTGCATATGTACAATGTGGTAAGAAAAATCAAATCCCTTAAAATTTTTAATAAATGCCACATAATAACTTAAAAACTGACTGAGTTCTTCATCTATTCTCACCCAATATAGCTTTATCACTTGCATTTCAAATATATATAAATCTCAGAATGAAAACTTAAGGTAAGTTAAAGTGCTACCATGCCAAAACATTTGCTGAGATCATCCTATATAATAAAAGCCTAATATGTTAAGTGTCTGGTCGTCCGTTCAACCAATCAAAGCATAATATGCTAATGATATGCTAAAGCTGCTCAACCGCTCGCTATGACATGCACTGACCACCAGGGGGCAGACACTCCAACAAGTAGGTTAGCTTGCTGCTGGGGTCCAGCCGATGGGGACTGAGCGAAATGGCCAGACACGTCCTGGAGCCCTCCCGCGGTCCCTTCCTCGCTGGCCAACCTCCCGCGTCTCTACCTGGCCCCGATCATGCACTGGTGGGGTCCCTCGGCAGCCTGTTTCACCCTGATCCCACAGGCCAGGCCGAGGGGCCCCACTGGTGCATGAATTCATGCACTGGGCCTCTAGTCATCATATAAAACATAATTTTGTTAAAATAATTTTATTCATCTAAAAAAGTTAAGAAAATTTAAGAAGGTAAGGACAGTAGTAAATTGTGATGAGAGGTTTTAGGGAAGTAATACTTTAAAGTCAGGACAGTGAACACTGTATTCATAAAAAGTATTTCCAGGATCCAGAGCAACTTAAAATACGCATATGGAGAAAGAATTTTAAACTGGTGTCTATACTACAGCTATTAATACAGGTGATTTTTAACAAGGGTGCCAATACCATTCAATAAGGAAAGGATAATCTTTTCAACAAATGGATATGCACATGCAAAAGAATAAAGCTAGAACCTTATCTAATACCATACAGAAATTATCTCAAAACGGACCAAGGACATAAAAATGTTAAGTAAGACCTAAAACAGTAACAAAAGAAAATATAGAACAAAAGGTTCATAAGATTGGTTTGGCAATGATTTCTTGGATATGATATTAAAGGCACAGGTAACAAAAGAAAAAATATACATTGGACTTTATAAAAATTAAAAAATTTTGTGCATCTCCATGGCTGATGTGGCTCAGTTGGTTAGAGCACTGCGTTGTGCTCTGAAGACTCATGGGTTTGACTCCCGTTTGGGGCACATATTCATGTTGTGGGTTCAATCCTTTTTCAGGATTAAAATAAAAATTTGTGCTTCAAGATACTATCAACAGAGCAAAAAGGCAACCCACAGAATAGGAGAAAATATCTGTAAATTATATATCTGACAAGGGATTAATATCCAGAATATACCATAGAGAACTCTTGAATCTCAAAAAAACAAAACCAAACAACTTGCCCTAACCGGTTTGGCTCAGTGGATAGAGCATCGGCCTCCGGACTGAAGGGTCCCAGGTTCAATTCCGGTCAAGGGCATGTACCTTGGTTGCGGGCACATCCCCAGTAGGGGGTGTGCAGGAGGCAGCTGATTGATGTTTCTCTCTCATCGATGTTTCTAACTCTCTATTCCTCTCCCTTCCTCTCTGTAAAAAATTAATAAAATATATTTTAAAAAAAACACCAAAAAAAAAACCCCCCAAACAACTTGATTCAAAAATGGGCAAAGAACTTGAATAGACATTTCTCCAAAGATACACAAATAGCCAACTAGGACATAAAGAAGGTGCTCAACATCACGAGTCATTAGGGAAATGTCAGTCAAAACTACAATGAATTGTACCCATTAAAATGGCAACTATAAACACACACACACACACACACACACACACACACACACACACAACAAGGATGTGAAGAAAATGGAACCCCTGTGCACCATGGGGAATATAAAATGGTACAACCACTGTGGAAAACAGTATGGCAGCTCCTCAAAAAATTAAAAATAGAATACCATAGCATTGAGCAATTCTACTTCTGAATATATACCCAAAAGTATTGAAAGCAGGATCTTAAAGAGATATTTGTATAGCAATGTTCACAGCAACAATATTCACAACAGTTAAAACATGGAAGCAATCCAAGTGTCCATTGATGAATGAATGGGTAAGCAGAATGTGGTATATACATACAAAAGAATATTCAGCCTTGAAAAGAAAGTAAATTCTGCAATATGCTTTGCCCGGGCAACAGGCTCCAATCGCCCAATGGCGAACGGGGAACCAGGGAACATGGCTCTGACCGCAGGCAAGGCCGAGGGACCATACCGAACACGAATTTTGTGTGCCAGGCCTCTAGTGTGTGTGTGTGTGTGTGTGTGTGTGTGTGTATGAATTATCTGGATCAGAAAACACATTCTATGTATAAACCTTATTGAACAAATAAAACAATATAAAGCTGACAACATAATCTAAAATTACAAAATACTAAAAAACTTAAAAAGGAAACAAACAAACAAACCCTAAAAACGAATTGTCCCGTTTACAACAAAAGTCAATATAAAAGTTACCAAAATACTAAAATCTTAATGGAAAACATGTGCAAATAATATTAAGCAATTATTACATAACAAACACATGATGAAATATGAAAAATGTCCAATTAACACAGTAAGACATTGTTGTTGTTTTTGTTTTCCTATCAACAAGCCTCACAGTGCCTAATTTTGGAGAGGGTATAATAAAAGAGACACTCTCAGCACTGTGGTGGGATTGTGAATTAGTATAATCTATCATAAAAGCAATTACGCGATGTATATTGAGAGCTTTACAATTGCACACACTTTTTGACCTACTTTTGCACTCCTAGAAATTATTTAAGTAAATAAGCAGAAATACGTGCATAACCAGAACATTCATGATAGTTCTTCTTAAAATAATGCAAATAAACCTAAGAACAAAATAACAACCAATAACTGAAGAATACTGTTGAAAGTTCCTTTCTCAAATCTCTGCTGTCCGTAGCCATCTTAATCAGCAATATTACCTTAAGTTAAAGGTATGCCAGCTGCTGCTATACTGAATATTTTGAACTTACAATCTTGAAGGAATTCTCTCCTAATTTAAAAAGAAAACTAAGACAGTGGAACATCCCTGCTAAATACATTTACATGGAGGCAGATTTCTCTCCCTTCTTGGGGGCTATGATAGCAAGAAAGATAAATTAGCAATTAACCCATAAGACAACCACACAGGCTTCAATGTCTGCCAGAGAAAAGATTTTATAGCACTTAAGGATGCAGCCTTTTTTGGCCAGTTCTTGACTGTATGCAAAAGATTCCACTTCAGACATTTCTTCAGTCTCAAAATCTGAGCTCTTAGTGTGGGAAAGTGACTTAAAATCATGATATATAGTAAAGTTTCAAATGAACTTGATGTAGCTTGGAAAAGATTCACGGTACAGAACAATGATCTTCAAATATAAGAAAAGTTTCAGACAAAGTTCAGACTAATAGTTCTCAAAGTGCAGTGTTTGAACCAGACCCAGCGTCAGCATCATCTGGGAATTTGTTAGAAATGCACATTCTTTTTTTTTTTTTTTTAATATATTTTATTGATTTTTTACAGAGAGGAAGGGAGAGGAACAGAGAGTTAGAAACATCGATGGGAGAGAAACATCAATCAGCTGCCTCCTGCACACTCCCTACTGGGGATGTGCCCGCAACCAAGGTACATGCCCTTGACCGGAATCGAACCTGCGACCCTTGAGTCCGCAGGCTGACGCTCTATCCACTGAGCCAAACCGGTCAGGGCAGAAATGCACATTCTTGCTAAAACGGGAATTCTGGGGGCAACGCCCAGAAATATGGATTTTGAAAAAGCCCTCTAGGTGATTCTAATGCTCACTAAATTATGAGAACCACTGATTTTAGACTACATAGTTTATAGAACTATAGCTAATGGAAAAAGCTTATATTGGTCCAAGCTATCTAAAGAAGAGTTGAAATTAATGAGTTCCTTGTAATAGGAATTATTAAAACATAGGTGTTCAAATTTATGAACATGTTATAGAAGGGTCTCAAACATTTGATAACTGCTTAAGTCAGATGATGTTTTTGCTATCATAAAAGCAATTACGCGATGTATATTGAGAGCTTTACAATTGCACACACTTTTTGACCTACTTTTGCACTCCTAGAAATTATTTAAGTAAATAAGCAGAAATATGTGCATAACCAGAACATTCATGATAGTTCTTCTTAAAATAATGCAAATAAACCTAAGAACAAAATAACAACCAATAACTGAAGAATACTGTTGAAAGTTCCTTTCTCAAATCTCTGCTGTCCGTAGCCATCTTAATCAGCAATATTACCTTAAGTTAAAGGTATGCCAGCTGCTGCTATACTGAGAGTCTCCATATATTTTCTGAAATCTGGATGGGCACATTGGGCTTTGCAGAGTGAAACACGCTACTGTATTTACTTATAAAACAGTTCATTCTCTACATGAAAACCAAAAAATGCCTCTTTATTAAAACACACTGTAGGAAATTTAAGTCACACAAAATGTGGGGCTGTTTTTTAAAATCACATGTAATGACAAATTCTACACATCCCATGCATAAGATAAAAAAAATCTGGCCCTAGTCAGTTTGGCTCAATGGATAGAGTGTCGACCTACGGACTGAAGGGTCCCAGATTCGATTCTGATCAAGGGCACATGCCTGGGTTGCGAGCTCGATCCCCAGTGTGGGCGTGCAGGAGGCAGCCGATCAATGACTTTCATCATTGATGTTTCTCTCTCTCTCTCCTTCACCCTTCCTCTTTGAAATCAATAAAAAAAAATTTTTTTTAATCTGAATAAATGTAGAGAATTTTAATTACTGCAATCATCTTTCTTTTATTTACTTCTCTTTATTTTATCATTTTTCCATCATCATTTATGCCCCCTATATCCTCTCCTACCACCATTCAATCATCTTTCATTCATTAAGAATTTATGCTCAAGAAACTAAGCTAAATGCTGGGTAAACTAAGGTGAAAATTGTATGATATAAATCAAATGAAAACCTGGGCCCAAATATTTTTGAATTTTAAAAATTAGCTTAGACGATTACTATTATAAAAATTAAATTATAGCCCTAGCTGGTTTGGCTCAGTGGATAGAGCATCGATCAGCCTACAGACTGAAGGGTCCCAGGTTCGATTCCAGTCAAGGCATGTACCTTGGTTGCAGGCACATCCCCAGTAGAGGGTGTGCAGGAGGAAGCTGATCGATGTTTCTCTCTCATCGATGTTTCTAACTCTCTATCCCTCTCCCTTCCTCTCTGTAAAAAAAATCAATAAAACATATTTTTAAAAAAATAACAAATAAATAAATTATAGAGAAAATGTCGTCGCCCCCCCCCCCACCCCGTGCTTAATCAACAGCGTATCTCTAAAAATTTTAGCTTATACAGTGTGTGAACTATTCAAGTTAACTCTGCTGACCTTATAACAACTATTTTACCATCATAATAAACAAGAACAGAAAGTCATGTTTTTGGAGACTGAACATGATATAACTTAAACTTCAAGGTCCTTTAATAACAAATGGTAGAATAACTGAAGGCACTGGTATAACTAAAGCAGTATTATGCAAAAGAAAAAACTAGAGAGAATTGATCTGTATTTCACACAATGCCACTATAAAATAGGAACACACATCACTGACAACAGATAAATAAGAAACATCTGAATGTTTCAAATTGAAAATTGGAATATGATTTAGTTCTATACTGCTGTAAAAAACATGAAACTAAATGCACATACCCCCTCATATAAATAAGAAATAGAAATAATTACTTTTGTTATATATTTCTCATTCTTAGTACTTAATTCCTATAGGCAACTTTGAAATGACTTAAGTCTGACTCTTTATAGTAAGTTTGTTTTAAAAGGGGGGGAACCCTATTCCTTTAAACTGACTAAAATTATAAGTCAGCCATCTAACGGAACTGTGGGGTAAATAAGTGAGCCATAGGCACAAGGAGTGAGATCGACCTTTATATAAACGTGAAAATCTACCCAACCAGTGAGATGTAATACCTATGATGGACTCCACAGAGGCATCAAGCCTACCTCTGTACAATAAGTTTTAATCTGTCATATTTAGTAAAACAGAAATTATTATCCAAGTCCACAAATTTTAAGTGTGGGTAAATTAAATGAGACATGCGTTGAGTTTTTTGTCTTTTTTTTTTTTTCTATTTAGAAGGTTAAAATTTGATCCAATATTAAAAGGTGTGACTTTTACTTGGGTAGCCCTTGTTGACTAAGTGTTAAAAAAAAAAAAAGGTATTTGCCATTATAACAGGATAAAAACTAACGACTCAAAGTGTTACCTACTCAGGCCTTTTAACAAATTTGTTAACACTATTAGTTATATTACTCCACCTTTCTCTTAGTGTGAACTGGTATCAATTACTTAGCCAATTTTATTATGTTATTAAAATACCTGCTGATTAAACATGAACCAAAGTGTCAGCTGAAAGAAATGTAAAATAAAGAGTATCACTGAACTTCAACACTTCAAATATAACTGAAATTATAAAGTTATCTTGGGAAATGACATTTCAAAATTTATAAAAAATGTTGCTGTGGGAGTAAATATTACATAGGACTTATTTTTATACTAGCTATTTAAAGGTGTGTATTTGGTCCTGCATTATAGAATTATGTTTAAAGGTCTATTAAAATATGTATTTTTCAACAAAGGAAAAAATAAACTATATCAACAAATAAAGGTGACTACTTTAAAACAAAGTGAAACCTAAACATATAATATATTGAATAGTTAACAAAAAATAATTTTTTTTTTTACTTTTATTGTTGACACTATTAAAGATGACGCCTTTTCCCCCCTTTGCCCACCGCCACCCCTTTCCCTCTGGGTACCACCTCACTGTGGTCTGTGCAGAAAATAATTTTAATCTATGGTATCCAATATAACCCTCAACAAATTCTGTCAAAAATTTAAAATTTTGATGAAACCAGCACCTTCAATTTCCTCAATGAAAAAATTCAAAAAAAGAAAAAAAAGAAAAGCACACACAAAATAAGCAAATTCAAACATATACAAGTAACCACCACTGTATTGTTTATTTCGTACCCAGAGAGCTAAGAAGCAACCTTTTAATACTTTAATTTTGTGAGTATTAAACAACTAGTGTGAAAAACAAGCTGCATGTAAACTATTTCTACTGCCTGAGCTTCAATGACTAGCTGAGGCAACCTGTTATAGGAGGTGTTAATTGGCAATAGGAGTACAAGTCAGAAGCATGTTCCCCATCGTCCTAACCCAGCAAGGCTAGGTCATTAAAGTGGAAATGAATTCTTTCATGTCGACTTAACCCTTTCAATGCATGATTTCAGCTGTTTCCTCTCAATTAATTTTTAAAACTTGTTACTTTTTAGAGTTAAAAAAATGTTCAAAAAAAAAGTCCTTTGGCTGACAGTTCCAATGACTATATTATTCAAAAGAGAAGAATAGAACAAGTTAATTGCAATGTATTATTGCAACTCTCCCCTCTGAAAAACATATAAACTAATTGTATTTGCTTATTTTAACAATGAAAAGAAGATAAAGGATATAGTGTTTAGAAGTAGCTTGGAACCATTTAGTCACATAGAGTTTTGATTTACATTTCTTTTTCAGGATCCAACAACTATCCCACAATGAAAACTTAATCACCTTAACCTTGGGATAGAGCAGTACTAATTTTTTTTTTATTCCCATAATGTTCGTACAAGAATTCCCAATATAAAAATGTTTTGAAACATATATGTTAAACACTTTCCTAATTATGTTTCTTTATTCTGGTAAGGTGAATAGTCAAAACATATCCAGATGACTGGTAGCCAAAAAAGCCAAAATTCCTTTTATGGCATGATCCTAGAGGTTTCCAGATGGCACATTAATTCTTTAAAAAAAAAAAAAAAGGACAAAAAGAAGGAAAGAAAAATAAGAAGGGAAATGTCAAAATAATGATACATTGCTTTGAAATGCTATATTTATAAATGCTAATATTCCCATATATTTTTAAACATTATAGGCATTTAAAATAAAACTCAATTATATAAATATTCTAAATAGTATGATTAAAAGTTAGCATACATATAATGCATCTTTCATCTCTGAGTAATACTGGAAGGATTTAATAAAAATATCAAACTAAGAACAAAAAATTAAAAAACCTGTAATACCTAACACTATGTAGCTTGTGATAAATCAATTAGAAATTACCAACATGACAGTGGAGACATAATTTCACCCACTGTTATAAAATATATAAAATAGCTGGGCTCTGGAGTAAATATAACCAATAACATACTTATTAGAAGTGACTGGTTTGATTTCCAGTCAGGGCACATGCCTGGGTTGTGGGCTCAATCCCCAGTAGAGGGTGTGCAGGAGGCAGCCAATCAATGTTTCTCTCTCTCTATCCCTCTCCCTTCCTCTCTCTAAAAATCAATAAAAACACATTTGAAAAAAGAATATAAAAAGTTCAGTGGGAAACAGGCACTGGGGTGAGGCAATGTGGAATATGGCACCATCATCTTATAAAGACATCAGATCAAAGTAACATAGGGACTGATGGCCTAGTGCACAATGCCCAACTGTGACATTTCTTTGTCTTTAAGACCACCCTTGATACTCACTTTAAAACAATTTTCACCTACTTAAAAATGAGTGTGTGAAATATGCCTTAAGCACCTATCACTTTAGACATCTTTGAACTCTGTCTCACCAGAATAGGGACTATCTCCCACACTGGGTGATTTTCATTCTGCCCCACAGCAATGAGGAAGGAGCAGGCACAATATTTGGTTACCTTTGCTATATAAAGCACAATCATTCACAAGGATCAGTCAATCAAACTTCAGAAACCAAAGGGTAACAACAAATGTTTCCGAGTGGCTAAAACACACTATCTTTTATAATTGGAAATAGGGTCCCAGAATGAAGCAGAACCTTGAATGCCCTACAACAGAACATTAAGGTATCATAACAATTCCATATTACTTACAGTAATATGTAGTGTCTCTTTGGTTTACAGAATTTGTATAAATATTATATGACTTACAGTCTTGAGGCCAGGGGCTATTTCTCTTTAACATATAGTTCTCAGAACAAAATATTCTTTTAAAAAATCCTATGTAACAAAACCCCAATATGCAAATCGACTGAACGGTGGAAGGACCAGTTGCTATGATGTGCACTGACCACCAGGGAGCAGACGCTCAATGCAGGAGCTGCCCCCTGGTGGTCAGTGCACTCCCACAGGGGGAGTGCTACTCAGCCAGAAGCTGGGCTCATGGCATGGCTGGCGAGTGCAGTGACGGTGGCGGGAGCCTCTCCTGCCTCCGCTGAAGGCAGGCGGTAAGAAGCTAGGGGTCCAAGACTGCGAGAGCTCCAGACTGTGAGAGGGATGTCCAACTGCCAGCTTAGGCCCAATCCTCAGGGAGATTGGGCCTAAGCCGGCCAGCGGACATCCCCCAAGGGGTCCCGGATGCAGGGCGCAGGCCAGGCTAAGGAATCTCCCCCCAACCCCTGTGCACGAATTTCGTGCACCGGGCCTCTAGTAATATTATAAAAACCTGATTATCTGACATCCAAGTAATGGGTACCACTGGAAGAGAAGACAGTTCAAAGCTGGGATTAGCTAAATCACTGACCAAAGGAACTGAAGGTTAAGTGGATGCTACTGTGATCGGCTGTTAGAGACACTAAACAGCCATTAAGCCAGGCCCTAGAGGTGTTAACAAATACTAATAACCTTGTCTGTTTGGGTGTACCTTACTTTATACTTTTCACATAAATTATATTTACATCTTGCTTTATTTTTACAAATTTGGGATTTATCAAACCTGATGAAAGAAGACCAAGGAACAATATATAAGAAAAAGAGCACCATACAGAGGAGAAGGAACCCCCAAAATGGGTGAATATGGGCTTGGCTAGGAGAGAAAAAGAAAAAGACTCAAGAAAGCTCGGTGTGCCACACATTAAGGACATGCATCAGGTATATAATGAATTAATTAGATGTGGCAGTAGTCCTTAAATGTGGGTAGGAGATGGATAATACAAGTAAATAGAAAAATAAATATATAATTGTAACTTGGGTTTGGAACCAAAATAACAAAAGAATAAATAAGCCTTAGGGACATAATAAAAACAAAGTTTTACTTTAAAAAAGCCTCTCCAGAAAGCAAATAAACAATGAACATGTAAGCCAGTGGTTCTTAACCCTGTTTATCCCTCAGAATCACCTGGAGAACCTAAAAAATTCTGATTTGTGGACCCACCTCAGAAATGCTAATTTAAACTGCTCTGGGGTGAGGCCCAAAAACCTCTTTTTTATTTTTTAGTACCCCAAGTGATTCTTTGTAATAAGCGATTCTTTTATTATTTTTAAGAATAAAGCACCCTTGCCAAATGGTCACTCAATTTCCTCTTATAAAAAGAGCACAAATGAAAGTTACATCTTAATAATATACATAGTTTTATTTTTGTTGGAAATCAGAATCTACTTTGAAATAGTTTCTCTCTCCAAATGCTTAACTAATCATTCATTCATCAAAAAATGTCGTTTACTTTATACAAGACACCATTCACAGTTCAGAAGACACTGTGCATAAGACCTGCTGGTCTCTCCAACCTGTCCCTAGTATAACTAACAGTGGACTCACCAGGCATGCCTTGAGTAGCACTCTTCAGACACACTGGATTTTCTCTGCTATGCACTTTTCTCCTCATCATGTCATTAAAGTCCCCAGTAAGTAAAACACTCTGTAAGGACTCAGCATTTACTGGTTTGTCACTTCACATGGCATCTGGGTCAATGCTCTGCATATTACTATCGCTCCCTGATAGATTATCTTAATAGAAAAGTCAAAAAGTTAAGAGAAAGGTACTGATATAATAGAAAGAATTCCACACATAAGATGCTAAATAAATAACTTTTCAATCTCTTTATAAATTCAAAAGGCAGAATAAATGAGAGCCTAGAGAAAAGTAAACTAATATACTTGAAGTATACTTAGAAAGGAACAAGAAACTGAGATAGTAAATCAATTAGGCACCAGACGGGGCACAGGGGTTATTCACTTTAAGAGCTGATCTGTCTTAGGCCTAAGAGTAGAAAGTTGCTTTCCTGGGAGGAGAGGCCATTGAGGCAGGTATGTGAGTAGATGAGGGGACAAGAGAACCAAGTGACAACTATCCACAGAGTTAGTTAGAAAAAGTTCTAACTAACCACTGTTAGTTTTTCTTGTAAAACTTGTAAAATATTTAAGATACAAAAAGATTTAATAAATAATAAACATACCATCCAGCTTATGCTATAAAACATCACTAAAACAGTTGGTCTGAAGCTCATTTGTCATCCTCCTTGATTGACTGCATCTTTCCCTACCCCCAGATGTAGCCACTGGTCTAATTTTGGTGATTATCATACATTTGTTTATACTTTCACTAAGTAAGTATACATAGGTAATATATTGTATAGTAACTGCATGTTTTTAAATTGTATATAAAAACTTCATATAGAATGTATTATTCTTCCACTTGCTTTTACCATTCATTATGTTAGTACTAGAGGCTTGGTGCACGAAATTTGTGCACGGATATGGTCCCTAGGCCTGGCCTGCAATCAGGGCCATCTTTCCCAGCTGCCCACAGGTGGCCCCGCCCCCCGCCACCACCCACCCCTGGTTCCCTGTTCACCATCTGGTGATTGGTGCCTGACTGCCGAGGAAAGGGACTGAGAGGTCGGCTGTTCCTGCCCGCTCGTCGTCTCCGCCCCCACAGTGGGTGGCCATCAGGCGATTGGAGCCTGCTGGCCGGGGAAAGGAACCAAGAGGTAGTCAGTGCGCTTCATAGTGACTGGTCCAGCGGTTGTTCTGGTCATTCTGCCGTTAGGGTGAATTTGCATATTACCCTTTTATTATATAGGATGGATTAATCACATTGATATGTTAAGTGTAATTATGTACACATTTTCCCACTAATGCACTATTATGTACACATTTACCCACTAATGGATAATTAGGTAGTTTTTAATTATTATATATAGAGATCAGCAAACTATAACCTGTGGGCAAGCCAGCTGATTTTTTTTTGCAAATAAAATTTTATTGGAACACAGCCAGGCCTATTCATTTTTGTATTATGTATGGCTGCATTAACACTACAGATTTACTATCTGGCCCTTTAAGAAAAGAATACCAACCCTTGTTATAAACAATGCTATTATGAATGACCTTGTATCCATGTGGGACACATAACTGGGAAAAAAAACTGGTAGGTTATAGGGTAGGAAAATCTTTATCATTTCTAAATTTCACTAAAATGTTTTCCAAAATGGTTGTAATACTACCATTAGCTTACATGCATTTAGACCATTTGTATTTCTTCCAATGTTCATATCTGTTGCCACTTAAAAATTTTTTTTTCTTACTGATTTGTAGAAGTTAAATATATATATATGTAAAACATGAATGCTTTCTCTATTACATATTAGATATATTTTTCCCCATCGGTGGCTCACTGTTTTCTACATTTCTCCATGCCTCAGGTGCATCTGAAAAATGAGGATTATAACAACAACCCAAATTCATGCAGCTGTTGCAGATCATGAGTTAATATCTTTAAAATACTTAGAACAGTGCCTAGCACATCTGAGTGCTCCACAAATGTATTTATTTTATAATGGTGTTTCTATGAAGGGAACAGGCAGGACAATTATTCAACACACACAAAGTTATAATTTTTGAACTCTGTAACTTGTCATATACTACTCATTTTTAATAACTATTTACCTCTTTAAAAATACCTTGTTTAGTTCTCCAAAAACTCCTTGATTTATGCTAATTAGAAGCAAAAAAAAAAAGGCTTAGAAGTTCTGAGGCATAACAGAGAATAAAGGATAGAAATCATCTCTTCACGACTTCCTAGAAATACTCCTGACCACTGCCCTAACTTTATTAAGCATTCATCTATTCACAATAGTATTTGGGATATCACCCAAAATATTACAGAATTGCTATTTCTGAGGAACTAAGAGAACAAGGACAGAAAATAATAGAAGAAAAATGCTTACAAAGCACTGAAAGAATAAATGTGGTCAAAAGGCACGGGGGAAAGTTATGTTCTTTAGGGAAGGAAGGCACAGGTCATACAACTATTTCTCTTCTTATACTTCCATTTAATGCTCCACAGAAGAGCAATTAAAAATCTTTCAGTTCTGCACTGAAGTCACATTTTTTTTCAAATGTATTTCTTCTAAAATCATAATACACTGAACAAGTTAATTAATTGCTATATGCCTCAATTTCCCCACCTGTAAAATAGAAACTTGCTGCTTAACCAATAATATTTACTAACTACTGGACATTATTGCCTTAGGAAAGGGAACAGCCAAACCTGTGAGAACAAAAAAGGCACAGTGGTCAGGTACTACAAATAACAAACAAAACATTTAAATAGAAGGTGTTCTCTCCTTAGGAGATGGTCAGCCCCGGGAGGTAAAAGAGCCTGGGGATGAGGCTAATATATGGAAATCTATTCTGGAAGAAAAATGAATAGGACAGGATCCCAAACCATTCTCTTTCTTGTACATTAACACCACATTTCCATGCACTCTTTTTGCAGCATGGATCTCAACCATTGTTTGAATCCAGTCTAGCTCTAAAGCAGTGGTTCTCAACCTTCTGGCCCTTTAAATACAGTTCCTCATGTTGTGACCCAACCATAAAATTATTTTCGTTGCTACTTCATAACTGTAATGTTGCTACTGTTACGAATCGTAATGTAAATATCTGATATGCAGGATGGTCTTAGGTGACCCCTGTGAAAGGGTCGTTCGACCGCCAAAGGGGTCGCGACCCACAGGTTGAGAACCGCTGCTCTAGAGTTTTGCCTTTCATTGTTCCCCAATACATACTGCCTTTCACAGAGTATGGGCAGGTCAGAGATCTGTGCTAGGGCAGCCACAAGGTCAAGCTGGTGTCCACAAAGTGATAAGGGCACAAATTTGTCCCACACAGACTGGTGACCAGGAAGCCTGCCCAAATTCCAGGAATCTGGGTTTGTGAGAAAACAAAAGCATGGTATAGTCCTTTCAGATAGGAATGTCATTCAGGGACTCCAATATCTAATCATATCCACAATCCTTCAAAGAAGCCAACTTACTAAAGAAAATGTCCTACAAAATATAAGACCACATAAGGAAGATGTGGCACAGTGAGAAAGAACATAGGACAATTATTTCCAGAAATTTTTATTTTCCAGTTATTAACAAATGTTAAAATACAATCATTTACCAATAAGTAACTTAAATCCTTTAAAATTTATAGGACAGATACTAAGTTCATTTCACACAAATGCTACATGTAGAAATCTCAACACTTAGGTGGCCTTAGACTACATTTATTTAAAGGAGACATTTGAAAGTGAGTTTATATTAATGAGAAAGTGCAAAGAAACTTGCCAATGTGTGCCAGCTCTATGACCCATGAGCAATGAGCATCACCTGTCTATGCCAGTCACATCACCAAACAACATTACCATGAAGGCCATGAAAGAAGCTGTTAACACTCTGGTTTGATTCAGTACAGGCCAGAGCAGCAGACTAAGCAGAACTTTACATCAGTGGCAGGTCTCCCAAGTTCTCTTGATGCCACAGAATTCATAAGTGGGATCAGTATGTTCTAAAAAAACATGGTACTGCAAAAGGAAATAAAGGTTCCACAGCACCAAGCAGTGTAATACTTGAAACCTCATCATCAAAGTGACAGTTTTCAAGTGCCATTTATGATGCCCTAGTCTGGAAACATCCCAGCTAACCCATCTGATCAACAATTTCACAGATGGAAGCACTTGATGGCTAATTGGCAAGTCTATTATTCAAATAAAACAGCTCTCTGTACCTCTTCTTTCATTATAACAAGTCAAGGTACAACAAGATTGGTCATTCAAATTAGCTTAATATGAGAAGCCTCTTTCCCAAAATAATTTTTTAATGAAAAATAAAACACCATAATTTGACAATTAGTTTAGAGTGCTCATCAGCTTCTGAATAGTAAGAAAAATGTTTTAAAAATTAAAAAGAGTAAGAAACGTAACCCTTCATTAAAAAGCTGTACTATTTGTATCCTCTACCTTTATCAATACGTCAAGATATACATTATCATAGGGAATAAAATGAAATATTCACTCATTCCTTAAATATTCTTAAAATATGACCAAGTATTACATGTCAGAATAAAAAAAAAAAAATCCCTGTCAAATTTTATAGATTTCCTAAAATTTAAAAAGCAAGTATCTTACTCTTCACCTACATGTAATAAAAAGTTCTGGACTATTTAAGGTTTTTTACTTTATGAAGCAAGTAGCCAGGGACAACACTATAGATTTATCCACCTAAAGAAATATTGTTGATGTAAAAAAGGCTTTGGCATCCAAAAGACTTGTATTCCAACTCAAGCTCCACTTCTTGTTAGTTCTGTGACTTGACCCTATAATCCTATATAATAAAAGCCTAATAAGCAAATTGTCTCAAGCAGGAGTTCGACAGTTTGACTCCTCGCTATGACATGCACTGACCACCAGGGGGTGGCGCAGAACATGGCAGGCGTCAGTG
>NW_005871053.1:18168253-18169593 GCF_000147115.1 Myotis lucifugus
GGCGACCAGCAGCAGCAGCGGGGGGGCGGGGGCTGTCGCCAACTTCCCAGGTGCTGAAGGGAGCCAGGCGAGAGACCCCAGCCCTGATTGATCACCACATAGGCGGGAGGGTGGAGGTGAGGAGGGCGGCACTGACAACTTCCATTACAGAGAAAGGGCAAATAGCAATATTTAAAATATTTCTTCTAATTATTTTCCTTTCAATGTGCACGAATCCGTGCACTGGGCCACTAGTATGGAAGTAATTATTCCTACCCACATAGGATTGTTGTGAGGACCAAATGAGAAGATTAAATACAGAGAACACCTCACATCAAAACATGGGAAGCACTCAGCATTAGTCCATCCCCTTCCCCACCTCATTTCTATAAATTCTAGAAGGGAATCCTGATACAACTGCCAAAATATGAGGGTTCTCTTTATGGATCCATACATTTGCTCCCGATCCCACTGACAATTACACTCCATATTCAAATGATCTGGTTATCTCCCTATCCTATCTGATAATAGACAAACATGGTAATTGACCGTACCTTCACTATGCCTCCCATTGGCTAATCAGCGTGATATGCAAATTAACCGCCAACAAAGATGGCAGCTAATTTGCATAATGCAGGCAGGGAGGGACAGCATGAGTGCAAGCCGCCATCCAGGCCCCCGTGTGCGACCCCAGAAGCCGCCTGCCTGCCGCCCGTGATGGATCCGATCCCGGGCCACTGGCCGGCCCCAGAAGCCACCTGATATGGCAGTAACTCTATCAGTAAGCACTCTGAAAGTCAGTGGCATAAATGCACCACTTAAAAGACAGATTATGAGGGTGAATCAAAAACAAAACCCACTTTAAATATAAAGACACATATAGATTAAAAGTAAATGAATTAAGCTGCAGACTGTTTTGCTCAGTGGATAGAGCATTAGCCCATGGACTGAAGGGTCCCAGGTTCGATTCCAGTCAAGGGCATGTACCTCAGTTGCTGGCTTGATCCCCAGTCCCTATCAGAGCATGTGCAGGAGGCAACCAATCAATGTGTCTCTCCCTTTCCCTTCACTCTCTCTAAAATTCAATGGAAAAATATCCTTGGGTGAAGATTAACAAAAACAAAGTAATTGGATTAAGTAACATTAAAGAGATTATAAGAAAAATATATTCCAAATTTTGTTAGTTGTACAATGGTTATGTTTAAATTATTAACACCTAAGAAATTGGGTGAAGGGTACATATAATATGCTGGAGTATTTTATAGTTTTTTTACATGTATGAGATTATTTCAAATTAAAATATTAAAAAATTAAAAACTAAAAAATTAAATTGAAATGTTGTCTGCATTACATGGAAAAAC
>NW_005871053.1:18170144-18333268 GCF_000147115.1 Myotis lucifugus
CCCCGAGGGCTCCCTGGCTGCCAGAAGGATGTCTGACTGAAAGCTTAGGCCTGATCCCCCAGGGAGTGGGCCTAAGTCGACAGGTGGACTTCCCCAAGGGGTCCTGGACTGCAAATGGGCACAGGCCGGGCTGAGGGAAACCCCCCCCCCCGGTGCACAAATTTTTGTGCACCGGGCCTCTAGTATTGCTATAATTACCATAGCCCCTAAGGAAACCACCAAGGAAGAACCTTATAAAAAGACTGAGCTATGAAATATTTGAAGAACTCATCCTATATAATAAAAGGCTAATATGCAAATCGACCGAACGGTGGAATGACCAGTTGCTATGACGTGCACTGCCCACCAGGGGCAGATGCTCAACGCAGGAGCTTCCCCCTGGTGGTCAGTGTGCTCCCACAGGGGGAGTACCACTCGGCCAGAAGTCCTGAGCTGGGCTCACGGATGGCGAGCACAGCGGTGATGGCGGGAGCACTAAGGATGTCTGCCTGACAGCTCCCAGACTGTGAGAGGGCGCAGGCTGTGCTGAGGGACCCTCCCCCTCCCCCTCCCTTGCATGAATTTTGTGCACCGGGCCTCTAGTTTAGTTATAAAATAGAAATTAGAAGCCAGAACCTACAAATGGGAAGGAAATAATAGCCAGAAACTGTGCAACCAGGTGTAAACTAATGTAAAATCAAAATTATTTCCTCACAGTTACAAAGCTAGATAAAGGTAACAAAAAATGTATTCTATTAGGTAATGAAATAAGTATTTTCCTGTGAAATTAAAACAAACAAACAAACAAACAAAAAAGCACCTTTCTGCCTTAGCCGGTTTGGCTCAGTAGATAGAGTGTCGGCCTGTAAACCAAAGGGTCCCGGGTTCGATTCTAGTCAAGGGCATATATCTTGGTTGCAGGCTCCTCCCTGGCCCAGGCCCTGGGTCAGGGCTTGTGCAGGAGGGAACCAATCGGTGTGTTTCTCTCACACTGATATTTCTCTCTGTCTTTCCCTCCCTCCATTCTCCCTAAAAATCAGTGGGAAAATATCCTAGGATGAGGATTAATAACTACAAAAAAAAGCACCTTTTCTATAAAACAGAAAGGGGTGCTTTTCTAAAACTAGGTTTATCTACTTTTGATAAGCATCTTGCTTTCAATTACTCAGGCTCTAGTGATTACAACACTAGGAAATAAAGAGCTAATTAACACAGGCTACCACAGGTAGGTAAGAATGTAATTGAATAAAAAGAGGGACATGTATACAAAATGAATAAGGATAAAGTATAGCTATCATAATTATTAATTTACTCTTTATTGTCCCTAAGCCTTCCCATTGTGCCCAACACGTGGTATTTAGTCTCCTGGAGGGAAGAGCCTGTGAAATCACTGGGAACATTTGAAAAGCAGTACTGGGAGTCTGTCCAGTGGAGACCATTGCTCTCTCTGGTGGCATACTTCCAGTGCACCCAACCCAAATAACATCCCACAAAAGACCACTTTGAATGTGTCTTGTGGGAGAGAACACTGGTCATGTCTGCCCAGATTTTAAATGAGTATGATATCTACAGAACTGTCCAAATGACAATATGAACTGAAAAATTCAAGTTATATTACACAAGTTTAAGACAGGAAACCAAAGATCAATGTACCAAATAAGCAATGTAACCAGTAAATCAAAGATGTAAAACAATGTTGAGGACAGGAAAAGACAAGATATAGATTGAATTTTTATGATCATAACATCCCCATACATTTGGGATATTGAGATTCTATTGCAATATCTTTGTATCCTATATTAGAAGTATCTTCCCATTTCTCATCTCATATACCCTTTCTATCGAAAAATGGTATCAAATATCATAGCTCCATCATATCCTTGATTTCAAATTTAAAATTTTTACATTCTTCAAACTTTTCATTTTTCCTCATAACTTTGATTTTCTATTTCATCAGACTGGGATTAATTTTGGAAGACAATTTCACTGTAATTGAAAATACATCACTGCTCTCCTTATGTGCTAAAGAACTCCAACAAAATCATTTAGGGTAATTTCATATCAAAATAGAAATTTAACATTGACAATGTCAAACACCTTTCCCCTTGAAAGACCAGTCACAACTAGAATGTTCAAACAAAATGACACAGATTAACTAGAATACAACCACTATAAATTTGTTCCCCTTTTACTTAATTGAGAACTCTCAAGAGTTGATTTGAGACCAACAGTTGATTTCATGGGGTTTAATATCTATCTAAAAGAATAATGCTGCAATGACAACTAGAAAGAGTATGCTCTAATTAGCTTGCTTTTGACCTAATTTTCTGTAGTAGAAACATAAATTCAATTACATTAATAGAATGATTAGGAACTATACTTTTTAAAATAATAACTATTCTTTTTTTAAATTATCACATTACAAAAGCAACAAATGAAAAAACTTAAATATCTTGTATTTTTGCTTTGTTTCTAAAGCAAAATCACTATTTGTAGTTAAGCAAAGAAATAAAACTATTAAAATTTCTTGACCCTTCTCTACTCCTTAAAAAGAAATGGCCAAATTAATCTACAAAGGTTTGTAAATGTTCGGAGGATCACATCAGAATAGCTACTCAAAGAATCAAAAGGAAAAAATGGTAACCAAAGCATCCATATAAAATTGTCAATACAGATTGGCTACAGAGCTCAAAGAACTCATAAAAAGCCTGCTCATTTTCATTCTACTGTGCCAATAGTAAATAAATAATTTTATTTCAAATGTGACAAGTGTAAAGACTAATTGTACACATTAAATCATACCAGAATCTATCAAATAAATGTACAATAAAAGCAGACACCATAATCAGTCATTTTAAGACAGCATTGTAGTAGTTTCTTGTCTATGCTTCCCTTCTTGCCTTCCTACATAGTATCCAGAGTATGCAAGTTCTTTAAAACTATAAGTCTGATAAGCATAACTCCTTGGCTTAAAAATCTCTAATGACTCCTCAACTCACTCAGAAGAGAACCTCTAAAAGGACCTGCATGATCTAGTCTCTGCCAACCTCTTGTTATCCTCTTCAACTCCAAGACTGAAGGAAAATATGGAATTCCTAAGTAAAGTATGAGGAAAAGTAATGAACAATAAAAGAAATTTCTGATTTTGTTTTACTTGGTGGCTTTTGTAAAAAGTACTAAAGGAAAATGTTGTTTGAGATCATTTAATGTTACTCATAATGTTTTTGCTTTAGTTTATTAAAAATAGAGAATGATACATATGAAGTGGAAGTTCCTTTAGCCTCCCTCCTTTCTCATAAATTTGGTGTGGGTTATCTAGGCCTGTGCTGTACAATATGGTAGCCACAGCTACATATGACTACACAAATTTACATAAAAATACAAATTCAGTTGTTCAGTCACACTGAGCACATCACATGGACTCAATAGTTACATGTGGCTATTAAACTTAAATTAATTAAAATTGAATAAAACTTAAAGTTTAGTTCTTCAATTGTTCCAGTCACATTTCTTTTATTTAAAATACTAGAGGCCCGGTGCACAAAAATTTGTGCACTCGGGGGGGGGGGGGTGTCCCTCAGCCCGGCCTGTGCCCTCTTGCAGTCTGGGACCCCTCAGGAGATAACGACCTGCTGGCTTAGGCCTGCTCCTGGGTGGCAGAGGGCAGGCCCAATCCCTAGGTGCAGCCCCTGGTCGGGCTCAGAGCAGGGCTGATTGGGGAGTTGGGGCACCACCCCCTGTCATGCACAGAGCAGGGCGGATCGGGAGGTTGCGATGCCACCCTCAGTCACGCTCAGGGTGGGGCCGATTGAGGGGTTGGGGCACCGCCCCATCATACTCAAGGCAGGGTCGATGGGGAGGTTGCGGCGCCACCCCATCACGCACAGAGCAGGGCCAATCAGGGGGTTGGGGCGCTGCCCCCTGTCACGCACAGAGCAGGGCCCATCAGGGGGTTGGGGAGCTCCCCCCTGTCATGTACAGAGCAGGGCCCATCAGGGGGTTGGGCAGCTCCCCCCTGTCATGCACAGAGTAGGGCCGATAGGGGAGTTAGGGCACCGCCCCCTGTCACACACAGAGCAGGGCGGACCAGGGGGTTGGGCGCCGCCACTGTCACACTCAGGGCAGGGCCGATGGGGAGGTTATGGCTCTACCCCATCACACACAGAGCAGGGCCCATGGGGGGGGGGGGGGAGGTTGGGGCGCCGCAACCTGTCACACACAGAGCAGGGCCCATCAGGGGGTTTGGGGCGCCTTCCCCTGTCAGGAACAGAGCAGGGTGGATAGGGAGGTTGTAGCCCCGCCCCGTCACACACAGAGCCTCAGGGCGATCAGGGGGTTTGGGCGCTGCCCCCTGTCACGCTGATCTGGTGCCAAGAGGCCTCGCGGCTCCGCTGATCCCGGTGCTGGGAGGCATATTACCCTTTTACTATATAGGATAGAGGCCTGGGGGCCGGCTGGTTTGCCCTGAAGGGTGTCCTGGATCAGGGTGGGGGTCCCCACTGGGGTGCCTGGCCAGCCTGGATGAGGGGATGATGGCTGTTTGCAGCTGGTCACACACCCTTCAGGGTGGGGGTCCCCACTGGGGTGCCTGGCCAGTCTGGGTGAGGGACTGAGGGCTGTTTTCAGGCTGGCGGTTGTTGACTGAAGCTTCCAACCGCTCCTTTTTTTTCTCTCTTTTTTAATTTTATTCTGGGCCAGCTTTAGCTCTGGCTCTAGCTCTGAGGCTTCGTATCTGGTTTGTTTGCCGTTCTATAATCGAAACAATGTATAACTTCAGCTCTGAGATCCCGGCAGGCTGAAAGCTGGTTTCTGGGTTTTTGTTGAGCTTGTATATTTGTTACAAAGTTTCTTAGAGTTGCAACTCAGAGGCTGGCAAGTCAGGCGGGAACGTTGGAGTCTGCAGTCACTGGAGCAAGCAAGCCTCATGTTCGCTTCCAGCTGCCTGGATGCCGGCCGCCATCTTGGCTGACAGTTAATTTGCATAAGGATATGCTGATTAGCCAATGGGAAGGGTAGCGGTCGTACGCTAATTACCATGTTTCTCTTTTATTAGTGTAGAAGATATTTTTATTGATTTCAGAAAGGGAGAGGGAGAGATAGAAACATCAATGAGAAAGAATCATTGATTGGCTGCCTCCTGCATGCCCGCTACTGGGGATTGAGCCCACCACGTGGGCATGTGCCCTGACTTGGAACTGTGACCTCCTGGTTCATAGGTCGACGCTCAACCCCTAAGCAACACCAGCCAGGTGCTCCAGTCACATTTCAAGGGCTTAACAGCCATGTGTGGCTAGTGCTTACAACAAGCACATCAAACTCAAAGGCTAACATGGGCCAAATAAATGAGGCATGCAGCCCGAGGGCCATGAGTTAGGCATGCTTGGCCTACAGTGTTAAACAGTGCAGATACAGAACATTTCCATGCTTGTAGAAAGTTCTACTACACAGTGCTACTATAAACTTTATAATCCTTTCACTCAAGAGTTATGTACACTTACAAAAGGTGTTATTTTATGTTTTTTAATTGTTATTGCTTTCATATTGTTTATACTAGAGGCCCGGTGCACAAAATTAGTGCACAGGGGTGGGGGGATTTCCCCCAGCCTGGCCTGTGCCCTCTCACAGTGTGGGAGCCCTGTGATCGATCGCCCCCAAAGAGGTAGTCCCCGCCCACCCATCCGGGGCTCCTCAATGGATTGCCCCAAAGAGGTAGGCCGGAGCCAAGGGTCTCACCTCTGTGCCGTGCGGGGCTGCGGAACCCCCAGGCCTGGCCGCGGGGAGTGGCCGCCGGGCCCTGCCTCCTCGCCACACACAAAGTGTCAAGTCCCCACCCACCTGCGTGCACCCACTGTGCACTCAGCCTCCTGGGGATGAATTGTGGGATTGTGATGGCGTGAGGGCATCACGGCGTGAGGGCGTGACAACCACCTAGGCTATTATTAGTATAGATAGCTCTAAAACCTCAATTTTTCCTCTAATCCTATATAATAAAAGGCTAATATGCATATTGTCCCCTCAGGAGTTCGACCAACCAGGAGTTCGAGTGCTCGCTATGATGTGCACTGACCACCAGGGGGTGGCACAGAACAAAGGAAGGCCCGGCTGGCAGCTGGCAGCTGGCAGCCGGGGAAGGAATGCCCCGGCCAGCAGCCAGAAGGCCCCGATCAGCCCTGATGGCTGGCCAGGCCTAGGGACCCACCCATGCACAAATTTCATGCACCAGGCCTCTAGTATGTTTATAATGTCTATTATACTTATTGATATATACAATCTAGTTAATTTTAACTCTTGCATAATATTCCATCATAACACATTTTGCCACAAATATTTAAGTATTTTACACTTTTGCAATAATAATAATGTCATAATGAATATCCTTAAACATGTCTACACATGTGTAAAAGTTTCTTTAAAATGAATAAATTGAATTGCTGAGCCACAAAAATTAGGGCATTTTCAAGTTTACTAGAGACTGACAAATAGGTTCCCAAAATGACTTGAACCATTTATACTCCACATATAGTATGTTCATTAAAATATATATATATATATATAGAAATAGATATAGATATAGAGATAGATAGATAGATAGAGATATATAGATAGATATATCTCCTCACCTGAGGATATTTTTTCCATTGATTTTTTAGAGAGGAAGGGAGGGGTAGAGACAGAGATAAACATTGATGTGAGAGAGACACATCGATTGGTTGCCTCCTGCATGAGCCCAAACCTGGGCCAGGGATGGAACCTGCAATGGAGGTATGTGCCCTTGACTGGAATTGAACTCATGACTCTACAGTCCTCGGGCCAACACTCTAACCACTGAGCATTCAGCTAGGGCAACATATATTTAAGATCTTCTATTTGCCAGGTAATGTTCTAGGCACTGAGATATAATTTTCAACCAACTCCCACACCCCACACCAACCCATCCTCAGGAAAAAAGCTTACATGAAAATTTTTGCTTCCCCAAGTCTTCATTAACACTTAATACAACAGACTTTTGTCTTTAAAAAATCAAATACTTGTTTTAATTTTCATTTCCCTGATATACGGTGAAGTTGAGTATCTTTTCATATGCTTGGCAATTTTTGCTCTACAAATTACCATTTCATGTTCTTTTTTCTATGAGGTTTTCTTTATTGTCTTCCTGATTTATGGTTCTGCTAAATGTGTTGCAGATAAATGTGTTACAAATAACTTCTCTCCTTCTATGGCTTGTCTTTAAAGTTTGTTTCTCTTGTCTTTGTTGGGACAAGAGTTAGTAAGGCACTGAGGTAGTCAATTCCCAATCTTCTCTTTCGAGTTATGCTTTCCTAATTTGAGGTCACAAGGACATAAAATTTTTTTTCCAAAAAAATTGGGGGGGAGGGCTATCTACTCTGTGTATTTGACATGTTCACTCACTCTGAGTTTATGTTATCCTCATAAAAACAGCTAAGGTATATACTATTAATTTCATTTTAAGGATATGGTAATTTAATTTTTATTGTGGTTAAAATTTTATTTTTAACTCTTATACATAAGAGTTACCATTTAGCCATTTTTATGTACAGTTCAATGGCATTAAGTACATCCACAATTGTCATGAAACCAGAACCCCTATCCAGCTCCAGAAACTTTTCATTTCCCAAATTTAAACTCTGTACCCATTAAACACTGACTCTTCACAACACTATGAGCTCCATCCCCTGGCAACCACCATTCTACGTTTTGTCTCTACAAATATGACTACTCTAGTAACTTGTATAAGTGTAATCATACAATATCTTGTCCTTTTATGATGAGCTTATTCCACTTAGTATAATGTCTTCAAGGTTCATCCACATTGTACCATATGTCAGAATTTCCTTCCTTCTAAAGGATGAATAATATTTTATAGTATGTATATAGCACATTTTGTTTTATTCATTCACCCATCATCAGACACAAGCTGTTTCCACCTTTTGGCTACTGTAAATAATGCTACTATGAACACTGATGTACACACATCTAATTGAGTCCCTGTTTTCAATTCCCTGGAGCATAGATTCAGTAATGGAATTGCTGGATCATATGGTAATTCTATGTTTTCTACAGAGGTCACACAATTTTACATTCCTACCAGGAAATACACACGGATTCTATCCTCACCAATAGTTGTTTTTGGATTATTTGTGGATAATAGCCATCCTGATGGGTATGTCTTCCAAAATTACAAAGTTTGATTTTCACAGCTACGTATTCATTTGGTATGCATTTTTGTATACAGAATAAGGTAAGAATCTAATATTACCCCCCACATAGAAAGCCCCTTGCTTCAGCATCATTTAATGAACAGGCCTCTCCTTCCTCACTAATTTTTAATACCATTTCTAACACAAATTAATTTCCCCTATATGAAGACACCTATTTCTGGGCTTTCTATTTACTAGTAATTATACTGATCTACTTGGCTATCTCTATATCAATATAACACTCTTTGAGTCATAAAGCATTAACATATCTTTTGATATTTGGTATAGCAAGTTTCATTTTCATTTCTAAGAATTTCTTTACTATTCTTGGATTGTTTTATCCTATATGGATTTTAGAATCAGTTTTATAATTCCAAGAAAATTCTAGTTGGCATTTTTATTGGAACTCCATTGAATTTATGATTAATTGGAGGGAATTAGAATGTGATATTAAGATTCCTCATACATAAAAGTGATATATCTTTATTTATTCTAGCCATTTTCCATTGCTATGCTAAATTAATCCTTTCTATAAAACACTAGACCAAATTCTAAAAGACAAATAACTGAAAGACTATTTCTCATCCAAGACCCATAACAGGAAACCAAAAATATGGTTATTATATACACAAAATCCATATACTGTATGGATTTGTGAGTTATAACAAATAAAATAGATCATATCCAATTGATGAAGTTTCTTTTTTAAATCTAGCCACCTGAAATAATCCTTCAAAATGTAGTTTATACCTCACCACTTTCAGAAAGCCTTCTCTGATCACTCATCTACAGTATTTCCCCTTATTTTTGCATCTGGAAATTATTGAAGTCAGTTTCAGAGAGCTACAAACCAATCACTTATAGGCAACATGGGCCTGCATATGTGCTTAGTTTGACCTACACCAGGTTGCTCAAAACAAAAACTGGACACCAAAAAAATTAGGACATTTCACACAAAAATCACAGGATTTCTGACTTGCAGGTTATATGTCATTTTCCCTTAGGGACCAAGCGATGAGAGGTTCCATCTCCATGCTTCCTTGATTACCAGTGTAGGCAAATCTCACACTGATTCTTAAAGGTTCCACCTAAAAGTGACCTGATAATTTCCAACTCATATTCCACTGGTCAAAGTAAAATCATGGTCAGGCTAACTTCAGAAATGATTTAAAAAGGTATAATCCTACAACGTGCCTGGAAGGTAAAAAGTCAGAAATATTTCCTATAATTAATGACATTGACTTCAGTTTCTTCCCTTCTACCTATTCTCCAAACTACCACTAGAAGCACAGACTGAATTATTTCACAACACTGCTTTAAAAACATGAAACTACAATGTTTAAGGGATAAAAAGTAAAATTCAACTTTCATAATCTTCTCCAGAGTCTTTTACCACCTTCTTTCCCATTATATCCCCTCACATTACCTATTCTCTAGCCTTTCTGAATATGTTTTAGCATATATTCCAAAATTTAGCTCAAACATCATCTCAGGCTCATCTTTCCCTTTTTCTGGAAAAAAATAAACCCTACATCCACTATATTTACAAACCACATTATTTATAATAAGCAGTAGTACTCACTCATTCAAAGTAGTTTATATGTGCCAGGCACTTAAAACATAACTGCCATGTATCTACTAGAATGTAAGGTGCTTAGATTAAGATCTTACTTGCCCTGGTAATTCCCTATAGCATAACACCCGACACACAGATTCTCAAAACATTAGCCTCCTAACAAATTCAAATAAGACAAGATGTAATGCCACGACATTTTACTTACATTTCATTTACTTTTAAGCGTACTTTGACTGTTTCTAAAGCTAAACGGACCCAGACCTAAACTATCGCTTTTTGAGACTGGAGACTATGCTTTAGTTATGCACGGCTCTTGGGTTTTGTCTTCACTGCTTTTGGAAATAGTTTACTTACCAAGACCTAAGTTGGGGTAGTTATAAAGACAATCAGGTAGCCAAATTAGAGCAGTAAATGCTTTTAATACAATCCTCACTTCTTTTAGTAATTTCAAGTTTGTAAGCACTCTAGCAAAGTAAATTTAAAAACACATTTGAAATTTAAAGCGATTAGTTTACAAATTCTAATAGTTCTAATAAAATATCTGTTTGCTTCTGCTTCAAACTAAGTTATACTGAAGTAGGAGACTGTGGACATATTTAGTCATTTTAGCCTACTACTGTCCAAATATTAGCATTTCAAAATGTAATATTAAAAAAATAAAACTTCAGATTGTCAAGGGCGGGAAAAAAAGGAGACGTATGTAATACTCTTTGTAATACTTTAAGCAATAAAACAATTAAAAAATTAAATTTAATTTAAATTTAAAAAAATAAAATAAAACTTCAAATGAACTTGTTTTGTAGGTATGGACACCATAATGAAGAACTAGGAAAAAAGTACCATAATAAAGCAAACAGAGAAAGTTTTAAGACATTGTGAACAGTGTGGAATATTGAAGTCTAGTTAAAAGAGAACTAAAAGTAGGCAAATAGACTTGGCAATTTAAACAACTACAGTACAGTAATGGAGGAGGCCAGAATATAATCTCAGGAAGAGTCAATGGAGGTAAGGAAGTAAAATATGTGACTATAAGCTATTATTCTCAGAAATTCTAGAAATAAATGGAAGAAAGGTTTAATGGCAGGGTGCAGTGAAGTTTTGTTGTTTCTTTTTGTTTTTTAATGTGCCTCAGGCATGAAACAGCTCTGGCCACCAACACAGGCATCAAGCTAGGATGAACTAAGGACTGTACATCTGCTTTGCCCCTGATTGATATAAGAGCAACATCACCAATCAGGTGTCTCCTTGCCCACTGCAGGGGGTTGTGAAGTTTTGTTTATAGAATACAGGAGACTTAAATATCTTTGTAGGCAGAGAAGGGGGGATGGTCAATGGAGCAAGGTTTCAAGAAAGTGTAGGATCAGAGAATAAGAAAGGATACTTCTATTCAGAGATAGGTAAGAATTCTTAGAATAGATGAAGAACTCTATTCTGCTCATTCCCATGTTTTAAAGGGGGCATCTGCAAACTTATCAGCAAGTTTTGTGGAAAACTATTATGAGGAAATTCTACCTTTTCAATTAAATGGTAAGATAGTAACATTCTCTACTGATTTCTGGAGGATAAAACAACTTATGTCTCCTTTTCTATTTTTATTGGCTGTTATGCATTAGCAAATGGCAAGAGTGGCTATTATCAATCTAAAGATCTTTGACTTCTTATTAAAAATAAACAATACATTTAATGTTTCATTCCTGTTCATTAAAAGACAATGCACTTAACATTTCATGTTGTAGAAGTAACATCGTAAGTATATGACAAATCAGTCTGGAACAAGCATGTCAAACTCAAAGGCTAACACGGGCCAAATAAATGAGGCATGAGGCCCAGGGGCCGCAAGTTTGACATGCTTGGTCTAGAACAGCGGTTCTCAACCTGTGGGTCGCGACCCCTCTGGCGGTCGAACGACCCTTTCACAGGGGTCGCCTAAGACCATCCTGCATATCAGATATTTACATTATGATTCATAACAGTAGCAACATTACAGTTATGAAGTAGCAACGAAAATAATTTTATGGTTGGGTCACAACATGAGGAACTGTATTTAAAGGGCCAGAAGGTTGAGAACCACTGGTCTAGAACAAGAGTAAAATAAAATTTTATGGAAAAGTTTTCATCCTTTAATACCTAGTATTTGATAAAAGAGATATCACAGAAGTTAAGAACCCCCACAAATTATTCCCTTGAGAGTTTGTCATCTAATTGGCCAGATGAAAAACATACATGAAATGACAGATTCTTAAGTAATGTATTTTTAAGTTCAAATAAGAAAAAACTGAGGACCCAAGGGGTGATTAAATTATCACAAAGCAAAGAGAGGTTACTAAACCACAACTTAGTTTTCCACTTAAGGCAAAGGTTTGCAGTGGTCACTGAGATATAATGTAGCTCAATTTGTGGTCAGTAAAACCATTATTTCACATCCAATAATTTCACAGCACAGATACATAATTTATTGCATTTAATGCTCAAGGAAAGTTACTTTGGCATTTAAATTTGATACAACTTCCCTTAAGAATTCTACTAAGGCAACATTCTTACCTATAATTTGCAGGTGAATTTACAGTACCTACACACCACCTCAGCTCATTTCTGACAATTGTATATCTCAACATTGTTATTGTTAATTGCAGAATAAGTTAGGGAAATTCTAGAAGCTATATAGAATGTTTACAAAAGTATAGAAGCAGCTTTGGAAAGGTCAACTTCAGAGATGCTTAGGCCTGTTAAGAAAATGGATTATGTCTTACAAAATTGGAAGAAACATGAAGAAACAGGCTGATACTACAGAAACATGAGAATATTTAAAACTAACAAAAGTAAACAAAAAAATAACTGAAGTCTATGCAAAGATGCAATATAGAATCGCAAAATGATTTCAATTGTCTAAAAAAGTCATAAACCGTGATAGATCTAATCAAATCATTGTTGAAAAATTGCCTCTAAAACACTGAAAATTTCACGAAATTTCAAACACAAGTGTTTCTTACACAAAATAGACTGCTTTGTATGAAGGAAGACAAAGTCACTGATAGTGATATGGAAATGAGGTAAAGGGATACTAAAGGTGGGTTATAAAAATATTTCCCCAAAATAAAACAATCCATTACTTAAAAGGAAGGAACAACACATAGTCATCTCTCTTGCTAATAGAGGACTGAAAAGATAATTAGTGTAGAACTCAAAAGAGGCAGAAATTTCTTCTTTAACTGAAAGTATATAGAATACCCTGAGATAGAAATCTATGAAGAGGTCATTTGTCCAACAGCATGGAACAAGACAAATGATAATAGTAAAACAACCGAAAATGCACTTAATTTTAATAAGAATGTAAAAAAAAAAAAAATCTGTACCAGATTTAAAGAAAAAAGAGGTATTACTTATCAATTCATCCATGTATCATAATCACTAACAAGAATTTATCAGTCCTGCCGAAACCGGTTTGGCTCAGTGGATAGAGCGTTGGCCTGCGGACTGAAGGGTCCCGGGTTCGATTCCGGTCAAGGGCATGTACCTGGGTTGTGGGCACATCCCCAGTAGGAGATGTGCAGGAGGCAGCTAATCGATGTTTCTAACTCTCTATCTCTCTCCCTTCCTCTCTGTAAAAAATCAATAAAATATATTTAAAAAAAAAAAAAAAAGAATTTATCAGTTTTAAGATTATACAAATGTTCTAGAGATCAGTTTTCTGGATCTTACCAAGAGTATGCCATGTTTACTTTTTCATGTGTTACTTCTAATGTCTACATTGCAAACCCGCAAACTAGATATTTTGAGTCCTTTTTTTACTAAAAGGCAAGTTTGATAATCTCACATATTCCCAAATTTTAAATCAAAGCAAAGAGAGAAAATTCTTATTACTAGGCAAAAATTAAATTAAGATAATAGAAAATGTTCTCCACATGTTACTTAGTGTTGAAATACAGCAACCATAAAAGGTAAGCTTCTTACCATAATGTTACCTATGAGGTGATTTTCTTGGGAGTGATTTCTTTCTCTGGATAACTAGAAAAAAGCTTGCAGTTTACAAACAAAGAAATACTGAGAGTCTGTATACTAACCTGGCCCAGTCCAGGCATACCTCCTCCAAGTCTAAGAAGTCTGTCCATATTTCTAGAAAACAGAAACAAAGGAAAACGTTTCTAAGCACAAAAGTGTTTACGCAATTGCTATCTATATAATTCACCTTCAGTCACTCAGTATGTCAAAAATATTGGTGGTAATTACAACACAACATCAGACTTCCTGTTAATTAACACCACATATTAATTCAAGAAACTGTCTTCCATGCTAATTAACAGACCTTATTTTACTGCTTTGGTTTTGGGTTATCCCCAGTTTTAAAGACAAGCAATCCTAGCATAATTTCAAAACTTTGCTATCATTAAGTTAATTATATATTTTATTGTTATCTAATAAAGTACCTGAATAAGGAAAAAGTGCCTGAAATGCTTATATGTATGACTGAATTTCCTCCCATTTGTCCAGAGTGTACAAATAAAAATCCTCACTCTTAAAATTAAATTTTAACATCCTCATTAGTAAGTTCTGTGCTAATTAACTTACAGCTTGTCAGTTATCATCAAAACTACATGTGAAAGACATTGTGAGCAGATTATGGATCTCTGAATTAGCATCAAAGGCTTTTGAAAAATGAACTCATTATACTAAAAGGAATATTAAAAGTAAACATTAATGCATTAAGATAGTGTTTTACAACCTACACAGACGTTTTGTGTTATTTCAGATATTGTATGTCCTTTTTTTGCTAAGGATATTCAGCTGCTATTCTTCACTCTAATAGAGAGGATTAACTTTGAAATATCAATCTGATTTGTTTTTTTATGTCTGGAATAACTACAGAAGACATTCTGATAAGCCTAGAAATTTCACACAAAAAACTGAAAGGAAAAAAATAGCAAGGCCTCAAATATACAAAAAGGAGTAATCAAGTTATACAAATTCATATCCAGTACCACTAAATACTTAAAGATGAGAATAAAGCATTTTTTTCTACTTGCTAATATGCCTTACAATTTCTCTTCTTCCTATGCTTTAGAAAATGGTATTATACAAATATAAGTAAAATGCTAACAGATTCGTTTAGTCATTTGTCCATATCATTTTCTAGTTAAAAGTGCTACACAAATTGAAATGCAGTAATGTACTTATGGCCCTGTGGCTCAGTTGGTTCCATGAACCGAGAGGTTGCTGGTTGATTCTGGGTCAGGGCACATGCCCAGGTTGGGGGCTTGATCCCCAGTAGGAGGGCTGCAGAAGACAGTCAATTCATGTTTCTCTCCCTCTCCCTTCTTCTCTCTCTAAAATCAATAAAATAAAATAATGTACTAATGATCATTACTTTTTGCTTAATCATGTTTGTTGAATCCTAACAATGTAATCATGAGGATCTATATATATAAAAGGCTAATATGCAAAGTGTCCCCACGGGAGTTTGACCGGGAGACCAGGAGTTCTATCACTCGCTATGACATAGAGTATATTCTAGAAATTCCAGGCCAAAGTCGATTCCCAGCTGTGTTCAGTTTATCTATTCCCCATGTTGTTTCTGATGCCTTTACACAGACATACACTGACCACCAGGGGGTGGCTCGGAACGAAGGAAGGCCCCAGCCGGCAGCCAGCAACCAGGGAAGGGAAGCCCCAGCTAGCAGCCGGCAGCCAAGGAAGGAAAGCCCCAGCCGGCAGCCGGCAGCCAGGAAAGGGAGGCTGCAGCCGACAGCCAGAAGGCCCCTATCGGCCCTGATTGCCAGCCAGGCCTAGGGACCTACCTGTGCACCAATTTCGTGCACTTGGCCTCTAGTATTTAATAATGTTAACACTGCAAACTTTATTCAAGTCCATATAAAGAACACTGAAAACTTTACTCAAGTCCACATATAGAAGAGCACACAAATGAGTAAACCATGGAATTTTCACAAAGTGACCACATTCGCATAACTACCACCTAGATCAGGTATGGGGAACATCTGGCCCGAGGGCCATATAAGGCCCGAGAAATCATTTGGTCTGGCCCTGCCAAGGCATTAGGGGTAAGTTAATTAAACGTTTAGCAGGCTAATTTTTAAGTTGATAATTTTGTATGGCCCTCGCATGATGTTACAAGTGTCCAAATGACCCTTGGCAGAAAAAAGGTTCCCCACTCCTGACCTACACGAAGGAACAGATCATTATCAGCATCTAAGAACACCTCTCATACCCCCTTCCCAGTCTCTGCCACCCCACAAATTAGAATTCCAACTTCTAAAAGCATAGATTAGTTCTACTATTTTTGAATTCTATAGAAAGTAAATCATATACTTTAGTATCCAGCTTTCACTGCACAAGTTTGTGAGATTCACAACAAATAAACTCCTTTAAAAAAATGAAAAGGCACATATGAAAACTTGATAGCCCAGACAAATTTCTGCTTTACAACCTTAACTCATACTCCTAATGGCAACATTTACAAATAAACTCTCCATCAAATTCTCATTAAAATTCTTCAACTCAAATCTGGCATTCAATATATAGCATTTTTTAAAAGGCTATAGATAGGGGGGAAAAACACCTATATATTTTAAAATATTAAAGACATTTCTCTAGAATATATTATCAAAGGAAAAACTTTCTTTTTTTGGACTATTTCAAGCTTACAAACTTAAATGCAAATGGAAAAAAAGTAGTAACACGCCTTGGCTGGGTGGTTCAGTTAGTTAGAGTGTCATCCCATATACCCAAAGGTTGTGGGTTCGATTCCCAGTCAGGGCACATACTAGGTTTTGGGCTCGATCCCCAGGAGGCAACCAAGCGATGTTTCTCTCACATGGATATTTATCTCTTTCTCTCCCCCGCCCCCCTTTTCCTCTCTCAAACATATCCTCGAGTGAGGATTTAAAACAAAACAAAACAAAACAAAACTAACAACATAGAGTATATTCTAGAAATTCCAGGCCAAAGTCGATTCCCAGCTGTGTTCAGTTTATCTATTCCCCATGTTGTTTCTGATGCCTTTACACAGACTCCAGATGCTGTGAATATACATGAGCAATGTGGGGAGCAGAGGGAAAGAAAATCTGGCAGGTCAAATTTGTGTTTTTAGCAAAAGTAGATGTCTCAGCAAACAGGAGATAATATTTAACAAACCAAAACATTTAAGATAAGATAATCAGATCTAACAAAATACCAACATTTGGAAATGAAAAATATTGATAAATGTTCTAAATCACACCACTATGTTTAAGTTTATAGAATGCAAACAAAAACAAAAATGCTTTCATGAGCCCTTAAATTTGGTTATCTGATTTATAATTTGTTATGTGTTAAAAATGATATATTTTCATAACATCCTATGTTAATTCCTGAAAGAATATGTAAGTAAAATACATTCTTAATTCTCACCTGGTCAGTAACTACAATTCCTGTGGTGCTAAGCTTCAATTTGTTGACTTTGACAAGTTTCTTCTTAAGTCAAGCTATTGCTAATTCTGGCAGTTATGATTTTTTTTGAAGTATTTTTTTCACTCTCCTAAAAAAAAAAAGTAAATGAAATGATATAATTTTGAGAACTAAAAAGGAAAATATAACAAGCACTTTACAAGAAGCAAAATTACTTAAAAACAAAATAGAAATCAAAATTAAATTTTTAATGACCGTTTCCAGAAGGTATAGAATGAAATATCATCCTGGGAAGCTAGAGAGCATAGTGATTAATCCTATATCAAAATTTTATTTCTAAGGATGTTTTTTTAAATTATATGTATTTTTTATAACTTTATTGTTGACACTATTACAGAAGTCCCCATTCACCCCGCCTCGCCCACCTTTACCCAGCCCCCTTTCCCCCTTCCCTCTCGCCATTACCACACTGTTGTCTGTGTCCATGGACTTTGGCTAATCTCTTCACCTTCTTTTATCCATTCCCCCCCACCATTCCCCTCCCCTCTGAAAGCTGTTGGTCTGTTCCATGTATCCATGCCTCTGGTTTTATTTTGTTCATCAGTTTATTTTGTTCATTAGATTCCACATATAAGTATGATCATATGGTAATTGTCTTTCTCTGACTAGCTTATTTCACTTAGCATAATAATCTCCAAGTCCATCCATAGTGTTGAAAAAGATAAGAGTTTCTTCTTTCTTTTTTTCAAAATGCATATTCCAGGGCCTTACCCCAGGTCCACTGCATCTTTTTTCCCCCCAATATATTTTTATTTTTTAATTGTTGATAGTATTACAGATATCTCCCATTCCTCCCTTCTTTACCCCTCCTAGAATTTTGTGTTTTTTTAAACCGTTCTAATTATACGTAAAAATTGACATTTTATGACTTTTAGTCTTTTGGGAAGTGTTGCAACAAACAAAGAGAAAATTTACTTATATTTTAAGTAGAACTAAATTCATTTGATTGTGTAATGACCATATAGGTCCACTGCAACATTATTACAAATCTATGATACATTATGGAATCATTATGTTATTTGTCCTATATCTTGAAATTTGCTGTTCATTATCCTAGAAATTAAGTTCGTTTCTTAATTCATTATTCCCAATTATGCCAAAAAGACTAAAATAACATGAAAATGTAAGAATGACAACCACCACCCAAAATGAAGCAATCATGAAACACGTTACAGTTACTGCGTCATCCTTTAGTTTTTATTGTGCTGTACAAAGCTTTGCTTCATCTTTCAAAAAAGATATAAAAAAGACTAGAGACATTATCTTTGTAGTCTTTTTTTAGTTTTCATTGAACACAATTAGAATTTTCCATATCCCACCCATAATGGCAAAAGGAGAATTGACAAAGAAACAAAGCTTCACAATTTTTAGGGCCATCACAAGATGAATGTAAAGAAAGAAGTAACAGCATTCTTTTCTAATAAGACAATAAAACTGATGGTATAAGCCAGTGATGGCGAACCTTTTGAGCTCGGCGTGTCAGCATTTTGAAAAACCCTCTTAACTCCGGTGCCGTGTCACATATAGAAATTTTTTGATATCTGCAACCATAGTAAAACAAAGACTTATATTTTAATATTTATTTTATATATTTAAATGCCATTTAACAAAGAAAAATCAACCAAAAAAATGAGTTCGCGTGTCACCTCTGACACGCGTGTCATAGGTTCGCCATCACTGGTATAAGCCATGAGTTGGTGGGGGGGGGGGGCCCTTTTGATAATCAGAACCAAAAAATTTTGTTGTAGGGGGCTGTCTTGTGTATTATAGGATGTTTAGCAGTACCCCTGACCTCAACCCACTAGATGTAATAGCACCTATCCGATGGTCATAATAAAAAATGACTCCAGACATTGCCAAATGCACTCTGAAAAGGCAAAATCACTCCCAGTTAAGAACCACTGATATAAACCAAATCTCAGCTCATGCATCTTCAGATGACAATACCCTAGATTCATTTTCTCATACTTAAGAACCAATGAGTGCTGGAAACTGTTTGGGAGCTCTTCAAAAAATTCAACATAGAATTACCATATGACCCAGCAATTCCACATCCAAAGGCATGAAAACAGGTATTCAAAAGTACATGTACATGCATATGTATAGCATTTCTATTCACAATAGCCAAACAGTGGAAACAGCTCAAGTGTCAATCAAAGAAAAAAATAAACAAATTCTAGCACTGTATACACAAGCAATGGTATGGAATATTATTCAGCTATAAAAAGAAATGAAATACTGATACATGTTACAATGTTGATGAAGCTCAAAACATTATGCTATGCGAAAGAAGCCATGTACAAAAGGTCACATGTTATATGATTCCATTTATATGAAATATTCAAAATATACAAATCCAGAGAGACATATGGAGATTGGAGATTGCCAGGAGCTTGGTGAGAGGAGTAAAATGGAGAAACTACTGCACAGGTTTAAAGTAACAGATTTTACTTTCAAATGATGGAAATGTTTTGGAACTAGGTAGGTGGTAGTTGCACAGCATTGTGAACGTACTAGATGACACTGAATTAACTAGCTGTTCACTTTAAAATGGTTAATTTTACATTATGTAAATTTCACCTCAATAATTTCTTAAAAGGATAAATGAACAAACAACAATATGTCTAAGAAAAAAATAGAAATATGACATTTTCATCCAGTTAGGTACTCAACAAGGACTTTATCACATACTATTTTACAAGAACCTGTTTTGCTAACAAAATGTATAATATATTCTTTTACCTTTTTAAAAAATATATTTTTGTATTGATTTCAGAGAGAAAGGAAAGAAGTTAGAAACATCAATGATGGAGATAATCACTGATCAGCTCCTCCTGCACCCCCCTTATTGGGGATTGAGCCTGCAACCTGGGCATGTGCCCTGACCAGGAATCGAACTGTGACCTCCTGAGCTCTTTTACCTTTTATGATGTTGATACAGTTCATATGTGAACAAATGCTGAAGTGTAACACAAAAGGAAACAGATAATGTAGTAATGGAAATAAATTATTGGACTAACTCTAATTGGTGTTTATATATCTAAAAATAAAAATGTTTTGCAAGCAAAGATGATGACCATCCTCTCTTCCACAAAATTAAGAACTTTCAATGTCTGTTTTCAAAAGTATTGCAATTGGGAAGATGAAAATTTTTGGAGATAGATGGTAGGGATGGTTGCACAACCATCTGAACTGTACACCTAAACACAGTTAAAATGGTAAACTTTAGGTTATGTATATTTAACACACATACCAAGTACTGCAAGTACAAGAAGAACTGAAGAAATCATAAGCTAGGGCCCATTTAGAGAGGTATTTAAAATGTGGAGCTGATCTTTACAAGATGGATATGTACCAGGTGGATGATGAGCAGTTAATTACATTCAAACGATGTTGTCCATTTCAGGTACATGTGCCTTCAAAACCAGGAAAATATGGAATAAAAATTTGTATTTTCTATGTTTAAACTTAACATTACTAAAATCGTTGTTTTTTTACTCTCTCTTTATTTTTACTTCTGTACATTATTCATGACTTAAAGGTGTAAAAAATGTTAGAAGGTCCGCTGGACCCAGATGGAAAATTGGTTTATGAAGGTTAAAGCCTATGACTCTGTAGTCCAAGTGCCAGGTCTAACACTTATTAGCTCTGTGTCCTTGGGTCAGTAACCTCTCTCAGTCTCAGTTTCCTCGTCTGCAAAATGGAGATAATGATAGCATCCATCTCATAGAGTTGTTTTGAAGATTAAAGAAGACAATGGACATAACATTTAATATAAAGTTTGGCACATAGTAAGTAAACCATGAATGCTAACTGCTATCATCAGCACTACTATCCTATGAACATGCTACGTTTATCCAACACAGATTCTACTTCCCACAGTGTGCCACATAGGGAGTTTTAAGATACTGGGTAGCCTGGCTATCATGGCTCAGTGGTTGAGCATCAACCTATGAACCAAGAGGTTACGACTTTGATTCCTGTTCATGGCACATGCCCGGGTTGCGGGCTGTATCCTTAGTAGGGGGTGTGCAAGAGGCAGCCAATCAATGGTTCTCTCTCATCATTGATATTTCTATCTCTCTCCCTTCCTCTCTGAAATCATTTAAAATATACTTAAAAAACAAACAAAATTACTGGACATATTTCACGGCACTAAATGAATCACAATGGAGAGAAGGGATCTGCATTTTGAAGAATTTAGCAAAGGGATTCATAAAATTCAAGTACTACACAATAAAAACATAAAATTCAAGTGTTACACTATAAAAGAGAATTCTTCCAATTCTTAGAAATAAAAGCAACATAAAAGGTCTATGGTTCTAAACCAAGTGTTTACACCTATCAAAAGGTGGAGGACTCAAGAGCTCATTCATGATATGATTAAATATGGTCAGATAATATGAATGAAGTGTTTAGTTACATGTATTATGCCACACATACAGTAATGTACACTAATTAGTAAAAACAGTACAAAGTATCATTATTTTCAAAAGGTTATTAATTTTCCATTTTTTCATCTTCTGAGTTAATATCTGATTAGAACTTGATATAGTTAGATAATATCCATGATATATGTAATTAAAATACATCATTCCCAAATATTTATAGGAAGTTTATGGAACCATGAATGGAGTTCAAAAGAACAGATCCTCCAAAACTATCTTAATCTTGATTAAGCATGTGATAATTTTTTAAAAATACATTTTGATTGGTTTCAGAGGAGAGGAAGAGAGAGATAGAAACATCAATGATATGAGAGAATCATTGATTGGCTGACCCCTACTGGGGATCGATTCCCACAACCCAGCCATGTGCCTTGACCAGAATCAAAACATGACCTCCTGGTTCATAGGTCGAAGCCAGCCAGGCAGAATGTGATTTTTTATTTTTTACTTTTCAACCTTTTCACAAGAGCCTCTGGTATCCCAATAATTCATAAAATTCAAACAAAATCATGAAGCCCTTAGCTGTTTGGGTTTACTATTAAGTTTCTCATTTTCCTTTTTTACTTCCCAACCCATGCAGTTAAATACTATTATTTCTCAGACTGATGCTAAATGCTTTTAAAACTACTCCACATTTGTGATCTCACTGTATTTCTAATTCCTCCACTCTGATTTGTGGAAAGTAATTAGGAACTTCTTTCACATTCTTAAGGGCTTTCTTCAGTGGAAGAAATACAAAGAGTCAACATTAAACTTAATTATATAAACAGGATTTCAAAAGCAAGATTCTCCCCCTTGAGAACAGAGTGTGGATAGAATTATAAGTAACTCTTGTGGTGTCTCCTAATTACGGCATTCAAGTGAAACAGTTATTAGGTACTACCATGTTTATAAGGTAATACAAAAATAGAGCCACTAAGAAACTTAGTGACTTGCACTGAAAACAATTTACAATCTACCTGGGGAGGCATGATATAAACACATGAAAAATACATAAAGTGAAAGGACAGCAGAGTAGAGAGAGCCTGAAAGGCTCTGCAGCCAATCAAACCTAGATTTGAATCCCGGTTTCAACATCTACTTATCACAGGATCTGGAACAAGATACAGTGCCTTCTTCTAGACCAGAGGTGGGGAACGTCCAATCTCCGGGCCGTATAAGGCCCTCGAAATAATTTGGTCTGGTCCTGCCAAGGCATTAGGGCTAAGTTAATTAAATGTTTGACCAAATATAGCAGGCTAATTTTTAAGTTGATAATTTTGTATGGCCTGAGAATGATGTTATAAATATCCAAATGGCCCTTGGCAAAATAAAGGTTCCCCACCCCTGTTCTAGACTATAATTCAAATGGGACCACCTACCTTGCAAATCTGTTGCAAGAATAAATACAGCCCTGACCGGTTTGGCTCAGTGGATAGAGTGTCTGCCTGCGGACTGAAGGGTTCTGGGTTCGAGTCCGGTCAAGGGCATGTACCTTGGTTGTGGGCACATCCCCAGTGGGGGGTGTGTAGGAGGCAGCTGATCGATGTTTCTCTCTCATGGATGTTTCTAGCTCTCTATACCAGGGGTCCTCAAACTTTTTAAACAGGGGGCCAGTTCACTGTCCCTCAGACGTTGGAGGGCCGGACTATAGTTTAAAAAAAAACTATGAACAAATTCCTATGCACACTGCACATATCTTATTTTGAAGTAAAAAAACAAAACGGGAACAAATACAATATTTGTATTTGCATGTGGGCCGCGGGCCGTAGTTTGAGGACCCCTGCTCTATACCTCTCTTGTCCTCTCTGTAAAATATCAATAAAATATATTTTTTTTTTAAAAAGCATAAATACAGAGCACCTAATATAGTACCTGGAACATTATAGGTACTCAATAACTTTTGTTGTTTTTACTATATTATTATCTTTGAGCTGAAAAAGATTATTGAATCCAATTCTCATTTTACAAGTGGGGACATGAAAGTGTCACAAAATGGAATATAAATGTCAAATAAGTACAAGAAACGGGGTATTTGACAAATTCATGAGTAAGAAACCACAGGAGTATCCAAGTAAGGCTTCCACAGGTGGACACTGATTTATGAAATGAACATTGCTTTCTATTGAAATTGGGGGGAAAATAAAAGCACCATTGCTTCTTGGTACTGATTTGCAAACAGGGGTTCTGAACTTGGAAACTAAACGCACAGTTTACAGGACAAGTATAAAAAGAGAATGAACCCATGTCAGCGAAGTTAAAATCCAGCTTTTCCATGAGAACAGCAATACAGTATTTTCTAAACACCCGGAGCAAAAAAAAAAAAAGTCTCCTAAATTCAACAGGTCAGGCTTCACTGAACGATCATGAAATCTTTCTCCCATTGGCCAGATGTAATTTTGTTCTGGGACAAGTTTAAGACAATACCCAGGCTTTCCATTAAATACCACTTCACTCAACATATTGTAACTAGTTAATTCTGAGCGACTATGCCTTAATCTCTTCCAATGCACAAAACACCGTACAATTTGTTTGAACCATATAATGTAAACTTTGAAGGTTGACAGGCTTACAGGAAGGTCACCATTGTGTCAATCATCTCCACTAGAATTGTATTCGGTTCCTTTCTGTTATTTCAACATTACCAATGACTGTCTTGTTGCTGTCCTCATAAACATTTTAAGTCAGCAGCCCTAAAAACACACTTTTGTGAGCAATGAAAAAAAAATTCTTTTCACCCCAGAATTATATTTCTATGCTAATTTCCAAAGCCTCTTTCTTTCCTGCCTCTCCCAAGAAACCTTTCTCAACTTTTGGTACCATCTTAATTTCAAAACTTCTACATCCGGTCAACAGGTTCAGATTCTGATTCTCACAAAAAGCTTACATTTTTCTTCTTTTGACTGAAATGAAGTGAACGTCCCCAGCAGAACTAAGAGGTAACACACAGAAGCTGATTTCTACTTTACTGAGAAACGGGAAATGTAGCCAATTCCCCAACAACTACACATTGGAGGTTAAGTTAAAAGTAATTTAAAAAGCCGGGATAACCACACATTGTTTTGCAGATTTTCAAGATGAAAAACCAGTGAATCTCTGGGGTTTTTGTTTTTTTGAAGGGATCTAAAAACCTAACACTAAGAGTCCGGGGCTACGGGAAGGACAAGTAAGTGATCAAGCCAGCATGCATTCAATTAGTAATTATGAGACAATTAATTTTCTTCTCTCCTTTTGTCTGCCTCTGTCTGCTTTTTCCAACAGGAGTACCTACCCATGGAGCCCCCATGAGGCCCTGAGCACCGGTCCTCCCGGTCCAGTAAGGAGGTCCCAGGATGCGGCTCCGGGGGCCGGAGCACCGGGAGAGGAGGGAACACCCAGACCTAACTCTGCCCCAGGCCCGAGCAGCCCTTCGCCAGGGCCCGGGCCTCCCGCGGCGCCTCGGCCGGGCAACGTGACTCAGGAAAGCGCGGGGCGGCCGCGGCCTAGCGCGCTGTCTCCGCGGCCTCCGGGCCCGGCCCTCCCCGTCTTACCTGGGGGCGGGCGGGGGTCCGCGGCCTGGACCCTGGTCTTCCCGCGGCGGTGACGCGGCGGCGGCGGGGCGGCGGCGGGGGGTCAGACTCGGCCGGGATCTGGCTCCGCGAACCGGCGATGAATCAGCCCGATTCCATTCAAAAGAGTCGCCCAGGCCTCCGCCGCGAAGTACTTCCGGGTTCACGGCTCCGCTTCGGCTTCCGTTCCCCCGAAGGCCAATGGGAGACGAGTCGGGAGCCGGCGGCGTCCCCGGAGGACCGCCCCGGACGGACTGCCTGGGCGGCGGAGCTTCCCGGGTCCGCGCTGGGAGGGCGGGGCGGACGGTGCGGGGTCCGCCCCCGCGGCTCCGACAGCCTCTCTCTCCGCCACCTCCGAGCCTCCCGGATCTGGATGCCGGGTCCCAGCCCGGAGGGGGCGGGCGGGGGGATGGAAGTGCAGGATGGCGGAGATCGGAGCCCCGTCGCTCGGTGTCCACCGCGGTCCTCCTCGAAAACTAAACGCTTCACTGGGTCAGCTGAGAAGCAGGAGAGAAGGAGGAGGGTGTGAAAAGAAGAGGCATCGGTCAGAGGCCCATTTCCGTAGTGCCATCTACCCCCCTTGTCTTCACCGCGTTGCAAGAATTGGATTTCCAGGAAAACCAACGTTTTACCAAGTGTTAAAGCCACTTATTTTAGGCTCAGTTGGATTGGCAGGGCTTAAGGAATCATTTACTCCTGTTTCTCCGTGTAATTTGCATTAACAACAATGTTTTATCCATTTACTCGTGTTTCTCCGTGTAATTTGCATGAACAACAATGTTTTATCCATTTATCTGATCTGTGCTAGGTTTTAGATTAAGGTAGCATGTTTACTAAGTCCCACTCCCTTGGTCAAATATCTTGCAAATAATATGCATCTTTGAAACATTCCTAAACCAAGAATGGTGATGAATTTACTGGGTGGAGGGGAAGAAGGGGTTATGGCATATGAATTCAAAGCTATTTGAGTGGTACAATTACATAGAATTTCCCTCTCAAAGATGCTCCGTCTCTATCTAAAAAAATACATAGATGATTTAAGCGTAGGTAATATTAATTATATTTGGGTCCTCATCCTTATATTTTCCCCCAAACCTATTCCTCCTCTGTTTACATTTTTGGTGAATGAACCCATCCTTAACCCGTTTCCTAATCCAACCTGAGAGCAGACACTTCCCTCTTACTTACCTGTTCCCACTGGCTTTCCAATTTATCACCCTGGAAGTCATGAAGAGTTTAACCTGTAAAATAGCTTTCCCAACCCACCACTCCCCTCTGTTCATTCTCTCTACTTCATCCTTAACTCAGGCCTTCATCACTCTTTTCCTATCATGCTGCAATAATCTCCTTGGTCTCCCTGTCTCGAGTCTGTCCCCCTTCAATTCATTCTCCACTTGGTTGGCAAAGATTTTTTTCTGGCTGTGCAAATGCAGTCATGCCCCTTCTTGGCTAAAACCCTAACCAGTGGTTCTCAACCTTCTGGCCCTTTAAATACAGTTCCTCATGTTGTGACCCAACCGTAAAATTATTTTTGTTGCTACTTCATAACTGTAATGTTACTACTGTTATGAATCGTAATGTAGATATCTGATATGCAGGATGGTCTTAGGCAACCCCTGTGAAAGGGTTGTTTGACCGCCAAAGGGGTCTCGACCCACAGGTTGAGAACCGCTGCAACCCTAACCCATAACATTCAATAAAAGATTAAAAATCTTCCAACTTTTTTTGGAGCACCATTGCTCCACCCATTCTAAGGTATTTAGCTGGGATGAGATGTCCGTAGGGACTTTTTTAAAACTCTGACATATTCCTGGGAATTTAGAAGGAAATATACATGCTTAGGGCCATTTGATTGCTCAGGAAAGACCTGAGAAGGCCTTAAGCTTTCACTTCTGCCTGCCCTTTAGGCTCTATATAAGTAAGAAGTAAAGACTAAGGTAGAGTTGTAAAGTCCTTGGCTGAGTGTGGAAGGCATGCCCCAACACACATATAAGATCCCTGGCAGAGACTGGGAGACTTAGTAGTTGAAGATATTTAAGGAGATCTCTGGCCAGTCATCAGATGACCATTAAGCTAACTAAGCAAAGACTTCAGTGCTCACAACAAAGAACACAGACTTTAAGGAATGAATTCAGAAAAGTCACTAAACCAACAACTATTAGAACAAACAGAAACAACAAAAATCCTGGGGAGAGTATAGAATTTGATTTCCTGAGTTGCCATATTTTATTATTTTAAATGTCCAGTTTTCAAAATAAAAGTATTGAAAAAGTATGATACTTATAAAAAACAAAACAAGAATATAATGCCCATACTTAGGAGTAAAAGCAATCAGTAGGAACTAACCTTGAGAAAGCTCATACATTGGACTTATTAGATAAAGACTTTAAATAAGAAAAAAAATAAACAAAACAAGACTTTAAATAAGATATTGTAACTATGTTCACAATGCTAAAGGAAACCACGTCTAAGAAAACTAGAGGAAAATATGAGAAGTGTGTTTCACCAAATAGATAATAAAGATATAGAAATTATTTTTAATAACAGAACAGTGTAAACATAAGTTTTGGTTTGGTGACAAATCAAAGAATTCACATGACTCACTTATTATGATATTCACTTTATTTTGCTGATCTGGAACTGAACCCACAAAACTTCAAGGTATGCCTGTAGAAAAGAGAATAAAGAAATATAAGCAGAGCCTCAGAAGCCTGTTACACAAGCATACCAACATATGTATGATGGGAGTCTTAGAAGGAGAGGAGAGAGAGATAAGGCAGAAATAATATTTGAAAAATAATGGTCAGAAAATTCCCATATTTAATGAAAAACAATCTACACATCCAAGAAGCTTAAAACTCCAAGTGGGATAAACTCAAAGAAACCCACACTTAGATCCATTATAATCAGCCTGCTGAAAGCCAAAGACAAGGAGAGAATCTTGAAAGTGTCAAGAGAGAATCCACTTATCACATATTTGTCAGTAAGATTTACAGCCAAAGCTATGGAGGCAGAAAGCAGTGGGATGACATTCAAATACTGAAGGAAAAGACTTTCAATGAAGAATTCTATATCCAAACACTATCCTTCAAAAATGAAGAAATTAACACATTCCCAAAATGTATGTATAAACAAAATTAGAATTTGTCACTAGGAAATTTGCCCTCCAAAAAATACTAAAGGGAGTACTTCATGCTGAAATGAAAGGACACTAGACAATAACTCTAACCCACATGAAGGAATAAAGGACACTTGTATAGGGTACTACATAAGTAAACATAAAAGACAGTACAGCCCTAACCAGTTTGGCTCAGTGGATAGAGCGTCGGCCTGCGGACTGAAAGGTCCCAGGTTTGATTCCGGTCAAGGCCATGTACTTTGGTTGTGAGCACATCCCCAGTAGGAGGAGTGCAGGAGGCAGCTGATTGATGTTTCTCTCTCATCAATGTTTCTTACTCTCTATCCCTCTCCCTTCCTCTCTGTAAAAAATCAATAAAATATATTTTTAAAAAAAGACAGTACAAATATGTTTTTGTTTGTAATTCATTTTTTTCTCCTATATGATTTAAAAGACAACTGCATAAAACATATTTATAAATCTATGTTGATGGGCATATAATGTATAAAGATATAATTTGTATTATAATAACAGCATAAAGGAGGGGAAAGAGAATGAAGCTATATAGTAGCAAAGTTTTTCTGTATTACTAAAGTTAAATAAGTATTAATCTGAACTATCCTATATAATAAAAGGTTAATATGTAAATAGACCAAATGGCAGAACAACCGGTCGCTATGACACGCACTGACCACCAGGGGGCAGATGCTTGGTGCAGGAGCCAGGCTCATGGCTGGCAAGCGCAGTTGTGGTGGTGGGAGCCTCTCCAGCCTCCGCAGCAGCGCTAAGGATGTCTGACTGCCAGGGAGCGGGCCTAAGCCATCAGTCGGACATCCCCGAGGGCTCCCAGACTGCAAGAGGGCACAGGCCGGGCTGAGGGAACCCCCGCTTTCAAGTGCACGAATTTTGTACACTGGGCTTCTACTGTTGTTATAATTTGGTAATTTTAATCCCCAGAGCAACCACTAAGAAAATATTTATATTATATATAATAAAATAAATAACAGGGAATTAAAATGGTACACTACAAAGTATGTATTCAACACAAATGGCAGAAGTAATGGAGGAATAGAAAAAAATATACAAGTTTAAAAAATAAATTACAAAATAGCAAATGTAAATACTATTTTATTAGTAATTACATTAAATGTAAAGATTAAACATTCCAATTAAAAGGCAGCAATTGGCAGAATAGGTAAAAAAAAAAAAAAGAGAGAGAGAGAGAGAAGAAAAGAAAAGATTGAACTATGTGCGGTCCACAAGAGACACAATTTAGATTCAATGACACAAATATATTGAAACTAAGAGGATGACAAAAATATATACCATACAAACAGTAACAATAATGGCATAACAACTTTGAAAATTGTTCTGGTATTTTTTATAAAGTTAAAAACACAATTATTTCACCTAGCAACTCCACTTTATATATTTACAAAAAATAAATAAATGTCCCTCTCCCATCTCCTATGCCCACATTTCACCCACCTTTTTGGAGCGTGGTCAGTTAATACCAGCCATGTGTATTACCCTACAATCAAATTCTATCATCCCTGTTTTACTTATCTGCCTTCCCATCTCAACATTAAAAAAAAAATAATGTTGTGCCCTGACCGGTTTGGCTCAGTGGATAGAGCGTCAGCCTGTGGACTGAAGGGTCCCAGGTTCGATTCCAGTCAAGGGCATGTATCTTGGTTGCGGGCACACCCCCAGTAGGGGGTGTACAGGAGGCAGCTGATCGATGTTTCTCTCTCATCGATGTTTCTAACTCTCTATCCCTCTCCCTTCCTCTCTGTAAAAAAATCAATAAAATATTTTTTTAATTAATGTTGTTTTATTTTTTAAATATGTTTTAATTATTATTTTTTTAATCCTCATGAATGGATTTTTTTCATTGATTTTTAGAGAGAGTGGTGTTGCTCAGTGGATAAAGCATCAACCTGCTCACCAAAGGGTTGCAGGTTTGATTTCCAATCAAGGGCAAGTACCTTGGTTGCAGGGTTCATTCCCGCCCCAGTTGGGGCACATTCGGGACCCCCTCTTGAAATAATCAATTCTTTAAAAATAAACAAATAGGCAAATTTATGGAATTTGAATGACCACTTATCTGATATGAATATTACATGCTAATGCTTAAAGCATTCATTGGGTAACTCCATTGTGGCTTTGTATGCAATTATGAAATGTTTGATATGTTTCCTAGAATCATAAATTGCCAAAAGTTCACATTATTGAATATGTAATATATACATTGTGTCAGAGAAACTTTTCTGTTCATTTGGTATCTTCTGAACCTGACAGGTTTGTTCAATGAATGACTATCTCTAGCTTGTAGCATTACTAACACACCCGCTCAAATTGCATCAACCTCATAAAAATTTCCTCCCAGTTTTAAAGGGCATTATATGCATATACATATAATTTCTTTTATATACAAAGTCTGACTATGTGTCTAATATGAAATTGCAACAGTAAATTTTTCAGATAGCCCAGCTTTACAATTATGAATCTCAGAAGAGGGTTGTTGCCATTTGAATTTTTAGGAAATGCTTGGAAAGAATTTAAGAAACACATTGTTTTCTGTTCAAAATTCAAAATCAGTTTTAATTGTTATACCTAATTATAGTTTTTGAATTATGCAGTTTCTGAGTATTATAAATAAATACAGATCTAACACAAGAAAAAGGAAAAATAAGAAAATATTTACTTTTTAAAGTACAGTGAATTAATTTAATGTATAAGACCAATAGAATAATTGTTACTTCTGCCAGATGGTATTTTACATTTTGATAAAAAGATATATTCTTAATGATATATGTCAAGAAAAAGCGACCATATGTTGTTAAATTCTTCCAATTTGTCATTTAATTTAAAAGGCACTACTGATATTGCCATAAAATGTTTGATGATGTGGCCTGAGTATCCTTGGTGTCGATAAAATTTAATCTTCTCAAATAATTTTCTTATTTCTCTTTGACTTTTGAGAAAATAATTTAACAAAGAGTTTTCTTAGCATCTATAAAGAAGCAATAGTATAAAGAGGCTAAATCAGAATCTGGAGTATACATTCCACTAGCTACTAGGTAAACCTCTGTTTTCCAGAAGCCTCTAAAATGTAATTTACTGTATTCTAGCAAAGTAAATACAATATACAGAGTAACTCAAATGATTCCAAATTGATGTGGCTTAAGTTCAGAAACCCAGTATATTATTATTAAGGTTTGAAAAGTGAATGATTATATTATAAAATAATTTTGCACATTATAAAATGTTAGATATGTGCAACTACAAATAAGGACTAACTTTTTTTTTAAAATATATTTTATTGATTTTTTACAGAGAGGAAGGGAGAGAGATAGAGAGTTAGAAACATTGATGAGAGAGAAACATCGATCAGCTGCCTCCTGCACATCTCCTACTGGGGATGTGCCCGCAACCCAGGTACATGCCCTTGACCGGAATCGAACCCGGGACCTTTCAGTCCGCAGGCCAATGCTCTATCCACTGAGCCAAACCGGTTTTGGCAAGGACTAACTTTAAAAAACCTTATGGAGTCCGGCCCATGTGGCTCAGTGGTTGAGCGTCAACCTATGAACCAGGAGGTCATGGTTCCATTCCCAGTCAGGGCACATGCCAGGGTTGCAGGCTTGATCCCCAGTAGGGGGCGTGCAGTAGGCAGTCGATCAATGATTCTCTCTCATCATTGACATTTCTAGCTCTCTCTCTCCCTTTCCCTTCCTCTCTGAAATCAATAAAAATGTATATTAAAAAAAAAACCTGATAGAAAATACCATTTAGTCTAAAAAGGAAAAAGGAAATTCATATTAGATGATTATTAAAACAAAGATTTTACAATAGTTCTCCCTTATCTGTTTTGTTCTCCACTGTTTCAGTTACCCATGGTCAACCACAGTGTGAAATATTAAATGAAAAATCCCATAAATAAACAATTCATAAGTTTTAAATTGCATGCCATTCTGAGTAGCATGATGAAATCTCTTGTCATCCTGTTCTGTCCTGCTCAGGATGTGAATCATCCCTTTGTCTAGCGTATCTGTGCTATATAGGCTACCTGCCTAGCGGACTTCATCAATGCCTACATCATTCACCTCACTTCATCTCATCATGTGGCATTGTATCATCTCACATCATCACAAGAAGAAGAAAGGTAAATACGAAACAATAAGATATTTTGAGGCGGAGGAGGAAGAGAGAAAGTGAGAGAGAGAGAGAGAGAGAAAGAGAGAGAGAGAGAGAGAGAGAGAGAGAGAGAGAGAGAGAGAGAGATCACACTCACAAAATTACAGTTTATTGCTATAATTACTCTATTTTATTATGAATTATTCTTAATGTGCCTAATTTATAAGTTAGCTGTGTATGTTTAGGGAAAAGTAAAGTATATATAGGGTTAGATCCTATCTACAGTTTCAGGCATCCACTGAGGGGTCTTGAATGTATCCCCATGGTTAAGGGGGAACTACTATATATGTCTTTGTTTCCACTGCCTTTTTGAAGAGGGAGTCTGATGGTCCCTTATCCGCTGCCATTCTCAACCAGTTTCTCTTTTCACACTACAGGGTTCTTTTTTTTTTTTTTTAAATATATTTTATTGATTTTTTACAGAGAGGAAGGGACTGGAATAGAGAGTTAGAAACATCGATGAGAGAGAAACATCGACCAGCTGCCTCCTGCACACTCCCCACTGGGGACGTGCCCGCAACCAAGGTACATGCCCTTGACCGGAATCGAACCTGGGACCCTTCAGTCCACAGGCCGATGCTCTATCCACTGAGCCAAACCAGTTAGGGCCACACTACAGGGTTCTACGTATGATTTCATTCAGGCTTAAAGTTTATATCATGTACAAGACTTGCAAATTTCTATTGTCTGTGCCTATTATCTAGGTTTTTCATTGTTGTATGATTATATCACTATCTATTCTCTAGTTGATGATAGACACTTGAATTGTTCCCAGTTTTTTACTGTTTTGAATGCTTCCATAAATATTCTCTGTGTCCCCTGGTCTATCTTACTAAGACAGTTTCTAGAATGTATACCTAGAAGTCACATTGCTGCTAAGGCATGCATATTGTTAATTTTACTAGATAATATCAAATAATATTCCAATATATTGTTCAAACTTTCTCATTGCTCTGCATCATCTCTAACCTTAAATTTTGTTAGACTTAATTTTTTTCCAATCTAGTGGGAATAAAAGAACATTATTTTTGCTTTAATTTGAATGTTTCTTACTACTAAAAAAGTTGAACATCTTTCCTATGTTTGCTGTCATTTAAACTTTTTATTTTTTCTGAAATGCCAATTCATGACTTTGGCACATTCTTTACAATGAAGTTATTTATCCTTTTTTGCATGCTTTCAAACTCTTCATTTTGTACTTCAGTAAAATGAAAACCAAAGAGGATACATAGCATAGGATAGGTCATGTAGCAGGTTAGTAGCTAAGTCAAAACTTGTAGTAGCCAGTGATTTTGTGTGTGGAAAAGCAACTTATGTGCATCTAATGTCATTTCTTTCTATGTTACAATTTTATTTTTCTAAAATGGAAACAAGTATAATATTAGATTTCTAAGAGTTTGGATTGCATGTGGTCACCTTCTTTCTGAGCCAGGCAGGTATGTGGCTTGCTGATTGGAATGCTGCTCCACGGAGGCTACTCCTCAAGGTGAACCTTGGGAAGTCATAGGCCTGTTCATTATATTTGCAAATAACAGAGGAAATTTGTTAACAACTATCCTGAAAACTCCAACTGGGGGGACGAAGTGGGGAAAGTGTATAATATAATGAAATCCCCCAGTTGAGACTCATCTTTCTACTCATTGCGATCTATGTAGTCATTGTGTAAAATGATTGAGAGGCAAAATCAACATACAATGTATTTCTCATTGTTTATCATGAGAACCAGGTGGTGCAAAATGTCCATGAACATTTTTTGCATTAATAGATATATAGTTATTTCGATGTGTACTAGAAAAATACATCAAGATCATCCGAGAGATGCAAATCAAAACAACAATGAGGTACCATCTCACACCTGTCAGATTGGCCATCATCAGCAAATCAACAAATGACAAGCGCTGGAGAGGATGCGGAGAAAAAGGAACCCTCGTGCACTGCTGATGTGAATGCAGACTGGTACAGCCACTATGGAAGACAGTATGGAGTTTCCTCAAAAAGTTAAAAATGGAACCCCCCTTTGACCCAATGATCCCACTTCTAGGAATATATGCCAAGAAATCAGAAATACCAATAAGAAAGGATATATGCACCCCTATGTTCATAGCAGCACAATTTACCATAGCTAAGATTTGGAGACAACCTAAGTGCCCATCAGCAGATGAATGGATTAGAAAACTGTGGTACATCTATACAATGGAATACTATGCTGCTGTAAAAAAGAAGGAATTCTTACCATTTTCAACAGCACGGATGGAACTGGAAAGCATTATGCTAAGTGAAATAAGCCAGTCAATGAAAGAAAAATACCACATGATCTCACTCATTTATGGATAATAAAGACCATTATAAACTGATGAAAAAAATAGATACAGAGGCAGAGCAGCATCGAACAGACTGTCAAACTACAGTGGGAAGGCCGGGGAGGGCTGGAGGTGGGGTAAGAGATCAACTGAAGGACTTGTATGCATGCATATAAGCATAACCAATGGACACAAGACACTGGGGGGTAGGGAAGGCCGGGGAAAGGTCAAGGGTGGGGGGGAAGGAGACATATGTAATACTCTCTGTAATACTTTAAGCAATAAAACAAAATTTAAAAAAAAGAAAAATACATAAAGAGCATATCAAAGACCGGTGATTTAATGTCTATTATTTCTTAAGACAACACTTAATTTTAAAAAAATCATCTATTTAAAAATATATATAAAGTAAATAATAACACAAATAGTATGTGGGCAGGGAAAATTGTGAAAATAATGCAGAAATGACCCAACTTTGGGAAATACTGGACTATGATTTTGATCATAGGTAAATCTGGATTTATAAATTGACTCAAAGAAAATTATTTACCTCTCTTGGCTGAATTGGTTAGTATATTAGTTGCTTTAGCAAAGACCCAAATAGTAATTGCTTTAAAAAGTTATAACATTTCTCTATCTCATATGAAATTTCAAGGTGGTGAGAGGGTCAGGGTGGCACTGTTCCATGAAGTTGTCCAGGAGCCTGGGGTCCTCCTACCTAGCTGCTCCATCATCCTCTCTCACAACAGCATGTGGAAAGGAGGAAAGAGGAAGTATGCGCAAGTAGCTTTCTACTAAGAGCATGAGCTAGAACTTACACATATCACTTTTATTTACAATCTAACTTAACTGCAAAAGGTACTGTCATATCTAATAGAAAAGAAGAAAACAATGGAACTTAAGACATTGTACATCAAACAGCAAAGGAAAAAGCATCTGGAGCGATTGAAAACAAATAAGGAGAGTCCTCTAGTTCCCCCAGTTGTCCTGGCTTATGCCTGGAGAGTTTCCAAGCCTCAGCACAGGAAGGGAGAACCCAGAGGTCTATCCGAATTGAGGAGACAGAGGTGGGAGTCTGGGGAAGCCGTGCTGCTAGAATTCACAGGGCAGAGAACTAGAGAGGAGAGAGATGCAGAGGGAGAATGCCAGAGATCTTCAGAGAGACCCCTTGAGTTCAGTGGTGATCAGTGCAATGAGTGTGACTGGAGAAAGAACCATGTGAAAGGAGAGGGAATGGTGACTGGCTGGTAGGGATCAGAAATAATATTTGTTTCCAGTACCATTAGGGTATGCTTCAGTAGTGGGGAATAATTATCCCTAGACCCATGGTCGGCAAACTGCGGCTCGCGAGCCACATGCGGCTCTTTGGCCCCTTGAGTGTGGCTCCTCCTAAGCCTTAGGAGTACCCTAATTAAGTTAATAACAGTGTACCTACCTATATAGTTTAAGTTTAAAAAATTTGGCTCTCAAAAGAAATTTCAATCGCTGTACTGTTGATATTTGGCTCTGTTGACTAATGAGTTTGCCGACCACTGCCTTAGACTAAATGCAAGTCTGGTCCTGATTTAAAAAATCAAAGCAAGACTCCAAAAGATCAAAGTGTTTCTACATAACTGAACCAGATTCAATATTATGATTCTCCCCAAGCTGATTCTAAAATTCAAACAGAAATGCAAAAGACTTAAAATAGCCAAAACAACTCTGAAAAAGAAGAACAAAATTGGAGGACTTACACTAGCAGACTTCAAGACTTATACAGCTGTAATAATCCAGATTGTGGTATTTGACAGTTCCAGAAAGAAATCCCATTTCCATTTCTTACTTATTTTGGGCAAGTTACCTAAAGTCTATAAGCTTCAGTTTTCTTTATCTGTAAAATAACAATATTAATGCCTTGTAGGATGAGGTGACTAAATGAAATAGTATATAATGCATTTAGCACAGTAGTGAACCTATAAAAAGAATGTCAGCTTTTATGATCCACTCAACCTCAGGCTCCATAGGACAGAGATTGTATCTGCTTATCACTGTATCTTGGGGCCTTAGACGGAAACGGAGGTTCAACTATCTCAAGCAAAGAGTTAACAAGAAACCAGTTAACTAGCTAGTTAAAAAGCTTTAGATATTATCAAATTGACAATTAGCTCCTACTTGAAGTGTAAAAATATTAGTGACTCATGGGTTCGGACTTACATAAAGCTCTGAACCTTTTATAAGAAAACTTGATCCATTTACAAATATGAAAATTAGATCAAAATGTGTCAACTATCAGAAAATGTTGCTCCAGTTAAACTTCAAAAGCTTTCTTGGCCTCTAATGAGGTAGCTTAAACAAGATCATCTTTGTTGGGTGATATTAATTGGGTCTATAAAGAACCCTATTATTATTAGAGTATAACTACTTTTATAATGAACTTACTTGATTTGTAGATTAGTTCACTAGAAACCCTTTTCATCTTTATATTAGTTTTCTTAGCATTTTGTGATTTTTTTCCTATAATTGTTGTATATGTAATAAGTTAAGCAATAAGTTTAATGCTTTCAAATGTTAGTGTAATAAATTAATTTCCTAACAATTTGGGTGAAAATTAGCTCATTCATGGAGAGGATTTAATATTCATTGACAATATGACAAGAGAGATGGTCACATTTTAAATAGATCTCAGCCATTGAGTTAAAGGTTCAAAAATGGTAATTCTGAGACAACAGATAACTTAAGAATTAAATGAAGGGCAGATTATTTTTCTTCACTAATTTTTTAGTTTATGTCTCAAAACAAAATTGGGCCAATGATGCTTAACAGAGCAATTGAACTATTAATTGTTCTGACCAAAAACAGTTAAAAATAATATTCACATATAACACATCAAATCTTTTATTGATGATAGCATGTATGTAACTTTATGACACCAGTATACAAAAAGGCTCCCTAGGGTTGTAGTACTAACCATGGTATCTATGGCACAGAATTGCCTCAAAGATGACATCTTCTCAAAACAAAATACTTTGGAAATTTGGCATTATGCCAATTTTCATTAGCTTGTAAAATGTTTCTAATGAATTTTTCATTGTTTAGAGGAATTTTAAAATAACTAAAAGCAACACATACACTGTATATTTCTTTGCATAGTCTAGTCAATTTTTTCTAACTTGCACACTTCTAGACTCTATAGTGCTATCATAAGTAATTAAATACCTAATAATGCAAAAGATTTAAAACCAGTCAAAACTACTAAGAACTAAACAAACTGCAAAAGTCATTAGGCTATTTATTTAATTACGGCAAAACGGCAAAAGAGGATTTCGTTCAATGGCTAGTGTAGTGTTTCATTTAATGTTAACAAAGGGTAGTAAAAAGAAAGAAAGAAAAAAACAGCACGCCTGAACCACAGTAAGGGACTAACTTTGTGACTTTAAATTGTTTAATTGCTCTAGGTGCACAACTGGAGAGTGGTTCTCAACTTCTTCCTCCTCTTCTTTTTCTTATTCTAGTGTTAGAACACTTTGTCAAATGGTGTCTGACGTGGAGCATCCATATACAAAGCGGATAAATGCAGAACGGCTTGTTGAGGTGGTGGACGGGCCACCCTGGAGGTCTCTGCAGATCTGTGTCTGCTGTTTTTCACTGTATAAAAGTTTTTTTAAAAAGTCTGACGACGTTGCTTTTGTTTCTGGGTTGTATATACTCAGGAAAAGGATTTTACAGCAGAAAAATTCTTTTAAACAATCATAGCTTCCTTCTTCAAAGACTATTACATGTAAAACTTGACCTATCTGGATTTTACTTTCATGTAAGGAGTAACTTAGATCTCCAAATTCACATTTTCCAAGATTACTACCTAATTGTTCTTCCATTTATTATTTTCTCTTTATCCTATTGATTTGAAATGTCACCCTTCTCCTATAATAAATTCTCACATATCATCAAATTGATTTCTAGTTTTTGATACTTTAGTTTTAGGGATGCTTCTATCTCTCCATATCCTTTACCTATTGCCAAGAACAAATATTATATTATAGTCCTTATTTTTTTAAACTATAAAGACTTTAAGTTCTGTATACTGATTGTTAGCATTTTGTATATCTTTTCATGCCACACTTACTATCCTTTATTGTCAACTGTGTAAAAAATACTGACATGCATTGCAATGATAACCAAATAAGACATATAAAAATCACCAGCATAGTGGTTAAGAGCATGAATTCTGAAGCCAGAATGGGGATAATTATGCTTCTTATTCAATGGAGCTGTTGTGAGGATCAACTGTCTTCATATTTGTAAAATAGTTATTATTATAATTATGCATATAATCTACAGATCAATTCATTTAGCTAGTACATTATACATTTAACCTTTCTTAAAGTCACTACTACCCTTATATCTTAACATGACTTTTTAACTTACCAATGTATAAAGTTAGTCAATATTTTTCTCATTTCTCCCACACCAAGATCTTAAGACGCTTGAACTCCAATAAACTCCTCTTTCATCTTCCATATTATTATTGTCCAGTTCTATCTTGCATTCAATATTCTCATAATCATTATACTTATTTTTTCAATTCAATGCTAGGCTTATCCATATGGTTTCAATAATCAATATTCAATATAGTTTTTCTTAAACTCTATTTGTGTTTATTTTTTCATTTTATTCCTCCTATTTTTTTATGTTGACCTGCCTTCACCATCTTCAACTTCTTCCTCACTTTGTAATATTTATTAGTCTCAGTTATTTTGGAATTAAATAAATAATTTTCAGTTTAATCTGTACAATTTAAAATTTTGTTTTAAACCTTAAACAAAACCTTTGGATGTAGCCAGTTCCATATTGTCCTAATCCAATGACAAAACAATTGCCCTGAAACTGTCACCTTTTGCCACTAGATGGCACCTATGTCTAAATAACACAATCTTGCCTTAGCCAGTTTGGCTCAATGGATAGAGCATCCACCTACGGACCAAAGGGTCCTGGGTTCGATTCCAGTCAAGGACACATACCTTGGTTGCAGGCTCCTCTCTGGCCCAGGCCTGGTTGGGGCTTGTGAAGGAGGCAACCCACCTATGTGTTTCTCTCTGTTTTTCCCTCTCTCTTCCACTCGCCCTAAAAATCAATGGAAAAAATATCCTCAAGTGAGGATTAACAAAATAAATAAATAACACAATCTTTACTCTTTAAGTTAAACTATTTGGAAATAACCTTGTCTTCCCTTGAGGTAAATCCTGCTAGTGAATTTTAATAATGGGTAAAATTTATCTCTTTAAGACTTAAAGATTTGTTAATTTTAGACAATTTGAATTAAAATCTTTCTAAATTTAGTTATACATTTCTCTCCCTTAAACTAGAGCATAATGAATCTGTCTCCTTCTGATTTTCAGTAATCATTATAAACATCAACTTATAATACTACACAAGATTATTCTAGTGTTTGATCCTACAGTAAACAGTCCCAGATAAGTATGCTTTTTAAGCTTACTTTTTACAGTATTTTAGTCTAATCTAATATTTTGAGACTTGTATATTTAATAAGCATTTTTTCTTTCCAAATATTACTTTTATTTTTTAAATTTATCTTTATTGTTGAAAGTATTAAAGCTGTCCCCTTTTTCTGTTGTTTTTTCCCATTGATCACCTCCACCCCCACCTGCCCCTCCCAAGCCTTCATCACACTATTGTCTGTGTCCATGGGCTATGCATATATTCATATAAATTCCCCTGTTAATCTCTTCCCCCCATCCCCCAACCTTCCCTCTGAAATTCATCAGTCTGTTCCATGGTTCTATGTCTCTGGATCTATTTTGTTCATCAGTTTATTTTGTTCATTAGATTCCACATATGAGTGAGATCATGTGATACTTATTTTTCTCCTCCTGGCTTATTTCACTTAGCATGATATTCTCCAGGTCCATCCATGCTGTTGCAAATGGTAAGAGTTCCTTGGTTTTTACTGCTGTACAGTATTCCATTGTGTAAATGTACCACAGCTTTTTTTATCCACTCATCTGCTGATGGGCACTTGGGCTGTTTCCAAATCTTAGCTATGGTGAATTGTGCTGGTGTGAACATAGGGGTGCATATATCCTTTCTGATTGGTACTTTGGGTTACTTAGGATATATTCCTAGAAGTGGAATCACTGTGTCAAATGGAAGTTCCATTTTTAATTTTTGAGGAAACTCCATACAGTTTTCCACCGTGGCTACATTAGTATGCATCCCCACCAGCAGTGTACTAGGGTTCCCTTTTCTCCACATCCTCACCAACACTTGTCATTTGTTGATTTGCTGATGATAGCCATTCTGACAGGGGTGAGGTGATACCTCATGGTCAGTTTTCTTTTTCATTTCTTGGAGGATATGTAACTGAGCATTTTTTCATATGACTCTTGGCCTTCTGTATATCTAATTAGGAGAAGTGTCTATTTAGGTCCTTTGCCCATTTTTTAATTGGGTTGTTTGTCTTCCTTTAGTTAAGTTTTATCAGTTCCTTATATATTTTGGAAATTAACCCCTTATCAGATGTACCATTGGCTAACATGCTCTCCCATGCAGTGGGAAAAAAAAGCATACAATGGGGTAAAGACAGTGTCTTTAATGAACGGTGTTGGGAAAATTGGACAGGTATGTTCAAAAAATGAAATTAGACCACCAACTTACACCATACACAAGAATAAACTCAAAATGGATAAAAGACAATCATGTAAGTCATGAAACCATAACATTTTAGAAGAAACCATAGGCATCAAAGTCTCAGATGTCTCTCATAGCAATATGTTTACCAATACATCTCCTATGGTAAAGGAAACTAAGGAGAAAATAAATGGGACTACATAAAAATAAAAAGCTTCTGCACAGCAAAAAAAAAAAAAAAAAAAAAATCCAGATATTGCTTTTTAAAAGCAACTTTTAGAAGCAAATATCTTCTTTGCCCAAACTTTGTTTTGAATCATTGCTACTTCCAATGTACGTATTTTGATAAAATAAACCCCAAATATGAAGTTACATATTAAAATTGGGTTAAATATAAGTCCTATTAATGCACTACATATAATTTTTATGGCATCTGATTTGAGCACTCTATGATCTGTTTAAGTAGAGACGTTTTGATAGCTGAAGTTGCTTAATAAGTGACATATTTGAATATGTTATTATATTTATAATTAAATATTATATGCAGAGCATTCACAAATTTGAATGCTATTTAGTATATTGACTTCTCTTTGACGTCTTCCTCCTTTTCATTTCTGCAAAAATAGTATTATTCATCTCATTAAGGTGACTCTAGGTCTAAGAACTCGTTTCATATAAGTAATTTCAGGTCTATTTTTTACCCTTTGCAAATGTATTTTCATTTCTATTGAAAAATAATTTTGTTTATACAAAGAAAATATTTGTAGAAATTTATGAAAACATGAATATTAACCAAAAAAATATTCTTTAACTTTACTATACATCAGAATCAAGTAGAGATTTTGTTACATGTGTATACAGATGCCAGGGCCCCCACTTCCAGAGATTGTGTTTTGACTCCTATGAGGTAGAGACCAGGACTCTATAAGCACCTTCATTGATTCTTTTACCTCTCTGTGTTTGTCAGAATTCTTAAATGAATCTAAAAAAGAAATTCTCAGTTAAATAGATGTAAAGTTGGGTGTTTCATTTTGGATTCAAAATTAAGGTGTGTTATACAATTGTAACTTACAGGAAGGAAATTAATTTTCACATCAAAGCCTTTTCCAAAGCAAGACAATACTGATAATTCAATTTAATACTTATTTTCTCATAAATAATATTTGAGGACATCTCTTCATAGTCCAAGTCATATCTGAAGATGGCAAACGAAAGTCACATCTGATTACTATTTACTAGTTGGACTTTCTAATATGCAATTATGAAAATTTAATTAAAATTAAGGTAACTATCACAGGTTTTTTAAAAAATACTGATCCTTGCTTATTTTTAAAATGCTCTTTCTAGATCTGGATCTTTTTTTGTTATTAGATCCAGAGACATAGAAACATTGAACAGACCGAATAGACCATCAAACCTCAGAGGGAACGCAGGGAGGATGGAGAGGAGGTAAGAGATCAACCAAAGGACTTGTATGCATGCATATAAGCATAACCAATGGACACAGACAGTAGGGAGGTGAGGGCATGTGCTGGGGGTGGGAGCAGCTAGGGAGAGGTCAATGGGTGGAAAAAAGAGACATATGTAATACTTTCAACAATAAAGAATTTATATTTTTTAAAAACTGAAGAATGAATTTTTAAAAAATGCTCTTTCTAAAAATGAACTTTTGCCCGTCTTACCTGTTAGTAACACTTTTCCGTGACTTTTAAGTGACCCTGTTTTGAGAAGTGTTAACACTTAGGGAAAATTTCCAGGTATGTGTCAGGTATCCTTTGGTTTACTTTAATAACAAAACAGTCTCCTTGTGATCCTCACTTACTCAACCAATGCATGTCCTTACTCCTGTGTTTATACAGTACATTATTAGTGTTTTTTTTACTTGTCTAGTCTTTTGGGTCACAAAACTCGAGTTTATTACCCGCCAGGTAATGGATCTTCTTATTTACAAATTAATTGCAGATCATGTGTGGGCAGCATGATTGCTGATCCTGCCTAACGAATACATTCAGTGTTTAATTTTTTTTTCTGTTGCTATTTTCTAATTTGAAGTGGGTAGACCAACACCAATTAATTCTATTCCAGCTTTCCAGTGCTTTGCTGCATGCTTCTTCTGTCACTACAGATGCTTGTGACTCTTAATGTATGGCTTTAAATAGCATTGATATTAGAGATGTGCTGATATTAAACTACATGCTCCTGATAACTGCACCTTTCAGGTAAACCAGAGCTGCTAATTACTTTAGAAAGTTTTAGGTCACACACTCATAATGCAACTTAGTTTATCTTCAACAAAACTACTTATATTCAGGTGGCTTTAATAATAATCATAGCCTCAGAACTAGAAATCTTTAAAAACATAGCTCAAAGACTGTAATACCTAGTCCAATGTGATTTTACGAGACGGGAGATTTGTGGAGTTTTTTATATCTGAATAGGAAATTAATAGATCCGGAGATATAGAAGCATGGAGCAGACTATCAAATCTCAGAGGTAAGGTAGGGGTAGGTGGGTGAGTGGGAAGAGATTAACCAAAGAACTTGTATGCATATATGCATAACCCATGGACACAGACAATAGGGTGGTGAAGGCCTGGGGCGGGGGTGGGGGAGGGGCGTGGTGCTGGGGTGGGCTAGAAGGGGTTAATGAAGGAAAAGGGGGACATATGTAATACTTTGAACAATAAAGATTTTTTAAAAAAAGAAATAGACATATGGGATACTTTCAATGGTTCTCAACCTTCTGGCCCTTTAAATACAGTTCCTCATGTGATCCAACCATAAAATTATTTTCATTGCTATTTCATAACTGTAATGTTGCTACTGTTATGAATCATAATGTAAATATCTGATATGCAGGATGGTCTTAGGCGACCCCTGTGAAAGGGTCGTTCGACTGCCAAAGGGGTCACGACCCACAGGTTGAGAACCGCTGCTTTAGATGAAGAAGTTAGTAGGTTTTTGTACTCAATAACTAGTCAATAAAGAGTGTGAGTGCATGCCCTAACCGGTTTGGCTTAGTGGAGAGAGCGTCAGCCTGTGGACTCAAGGGTCCCAGGTTTGATTCCGGTCAAGGGTATGTACCTTGGTTGCAGGCACATCCCCAGTAGGGGGTGTGCAGGAGGCAGCTGATTGATGTTTCTAACTCTCTATCCCTCTCCCTACCTCTCTGCACAAAGTCAATAAGATATATTTTTTTAAAAGAGTATGAATGAAGTAGAAGAGCAATTTTACACTGTAAAGACAAGCACTTATTGAGGCTATCATAAAATTCTAAAATATGAGGTGATTTTTATAGATTTTAACTGAGATGTTAGCATTAATGAGTAAACAGGAAGGTGAATTTAATGAACAGGTAAATATTTGTGCAAATATATCTTGGTACAGCCATAACCCTAACACCACAAGAATCAAATATATAGTAGAAATATCTTTATTTATTTTCATGTTGAAAAATTGTGAACTGATTCTATATCATAATATTAGACAAAATGATACTTCAGTAACCCTAACTTTAGCATAATCATGGACAACCAGGTACCCCAAAATCTATGTGACATTAACTAGCATTAGACACTTGAAACATAAGGAGTAGTGAGTGTGATAGAACTCGATTTAAATGTAACTATTTTTAGTATGTATTATATTTCTAGCACTGTGTTAGGCATAATTATATAGGTTATTTCATTTAATTCTCAATCTTTTACATTCAGTGTTTATTTTTTTTTCTGTTGCTATTTTCTAATTTGAAGTGGGTAGCCCAATACCAATTAATTCTATTCCGGTTTTCCTAGACTAATGAATGTACTCTATAAACACAAGGGTAATCTCAATCTTCATTTTGCCAATGAAGAAATAATGATTTTCTCCTGGCTTATTCATTTTCTTGTTGTCAATTATATATGCCCCAGCAGAAGTAAGCATTACCATCACTTTGCCACAAAAAATATTAATGCTAAGGCCATGTACGTACTTGAAGAGATTCATCCAACCCTAAGATTCTATACATTTATGTGACACTGCTCTATTTTAGATCATGGAGAAGTCTTAAAAACCATACAACTGGGGCACAAAACCATTAGGATATTATTTATATGAGGCAGAAACCATGTTCTGATGCTCATAGGTAGATAGGATACATTCATGGCAATCTGTCCAGGAGAGTTTGGAACTGATTATGTATACAAAATTAATTGTTCTTAATTGTCTACATCATAGTAAAATAATTACCTAATACATAATACATGAGAAAGAATTGGCTAGAAAGGATTGCTCCTGCCCCATTTTTTTTTTTTTTTTTTTTTTTTTTAGCAGTAAGCTTTATGCTCTCACCTACAAAATGAGCAGAGGTTAGAACATTCTAATTCTATTTCTCTGTAGGACACCAAAAATAGAATCAGCTTGCATTGAAATAGTACTGTGACTAAGCCTAGCCTCACTGTTGCATGTTTCTAATTGCATGCACTTCAAGGTTTGAGGTTTTTTTTAGAAAGCTATTAAAAAGTGGGAAAGTAGGCCCTACAGTATGACAGAGTTTACTTTCAAAAATTCAACTACTTAAGTTCACCAGTATTTAAGGCAGTGCTATTTTTCACTTCTTTTTACTTTAATCTTTTTCATGTATATACATAGTTATACAGACAAGTTACATGCTCCTGTGTATTAGCTTTAAAAAAAATAACTGGGGGGAAAAAAGAGATGTCCATCCAGTTAGAAAAAATATAGAAGAGGGACTAAAGAATATTTAATAAATTTTGTCTTACTCCAACATTATCTTTTGGCTACTTCACATGGTATTTGTGTTTGAATGAGCTCTACTGACAAAAAATTCCTAAATGTTTGCTGCAATAAACTGGGGAGAAAGTTTGTTTTTTTTCCTGCTTAATTTCTCAGATATTGTTTGCATCCTTGCTGCAGTGCAATTGCTTTTTTTGTGGGGCATGTAGGTTCTTAGAGTCCGTCCCTAATTTCATTCAAGTTAATCTTAACCTCTCTTTTTAAAAAATTGCTTAAAATATACATAATATAAAATTTACCACTTTAGTCACTTTTAAGTGCACAGTTCTGTATCATTAAGTGCATTCACATTGTATTACAATCACCACCACCATCCAGCTCCATCCATCTTTTTTTTTTAAGCCTTACTGATAGAAATGTAGAATTGGGCCATAGCTGCAGCTTTTCTGACCCCCACTTACCTTTCTAGCTGGGTTCCACAAGATAAATTTGCCAAAGGCCTTCTAATCTAATACATTTGTTTATCTGTATTTTGCTAACCACAAGTACTAATAGCATAAGGTAACTAAAAAAAGTGATGACATTAGAAAATGGACGAGCCAGAGCAAATGATGAGAAGTGATAAGGAGGTCTGTAGGCTCAAAGATATTTTAAATTTTCTGTAAAGTTATAATCATATATTTGAAGTAAAGAATTTTATTATGTTTTTATTGGTTTTTAGAGAGAGAAGAAGGGAGAGTTAGAGAGAGATAGAAACATCGATGCAATAAAGACCAGGAACATTGCTTGGCCGCCTCCTGTATGCCTCCTACTGGGAATTGAGCCCACACCTGAGCATGTGCCCTGACCAGGAACTGAACCAGAGATCTCTTGGTGCATGGGTTGACACTCAGCCACTAGGCCACATTGGCCGGGCTGAAGTAAAGAATTTTTTAAAAATCTCAACAACTGAAAACTAAAGTTAAAAGCTATGAAATCCTGTAGCATGGGATTTTTTTCTTTAGAATATGAACTCGAGCCCACAAGGTATGAATTTATATGGTGTTAGGGATAAAACTTGTGAAAATATCAATTCTTTGTTCAGTAATTATTTGTATATCTGAACATATTACCATGGATATTGAATCTCCAAAATAGCTTCCTACAGTTGCTCTCAAAATGTGTGTGTAAGATAAGGCCATACTCACTCTTCCAGGAAATCTATTCATTCCATAATTTAGTTTCCAATTGAGCCTGAAAATATATCAGGTGAAAATAAGATGGTCCAGATGTGTCAGTATTGATGTATACGCAGGTGGATCCTTTGTTATAATTTGTGAAATGCTTGCGAGCTGTCTTGGGAGGCATTTCACATGGAGAGAGAAAATCAGGATCCAAGATGTCAAAGTTCAGTCAAGTTGTGCTGTTTCGTGAAGTGATCAAGTACAGTAGGTTTTAAGTAAACCAGGCAAATTTTTGGCGTACAGCATTTTAGTGCAAATTATTTGATATCTTAAAATTTTTTTCTTTTCAGTCTAAAGTGACTGATAACTCCTGAATTCACTTGCTTCCATTTGAGTGACATGTCATTAAAAACCCCCACGCTGAAACCCCTGTTATTTCTCTAGGAAGCACTGCAATCTACATCAAAACTGTCTACAACCAGGAGTTGTCTTTACATTAACTGCTTTTCTATTGTATTGAGAAAATAACTTTTGTTTTTCAATTACTTATTGGATTCTAAAAGAAACAGTTGTCAGAAATAAGCTTACAGTGGCGAATGGCTGCCTCAGTAGGTGTAAAATCAATTTGTAACTTTTATTTAAGAAAAGGGATCTGCCAAACTACCCACTGTTCCTTTAGTTACTGATTCTTGGTAGTGATGGCATACCTAATTCCAAAGAGAAAATTTTGGCTCGGCTGGTGTAGTTCAGTGGTTGAGAGTCAGCCCATGAACCAGGAGGTCACAGTTCAATTCCCGGTCAGGGCACATGCCTGGGTTTAAGGCTCGATTCCCCAGTAAGAGGCAGCTGACTGATGTTTCTCTCTCATCTTGATATTTCTATCTCTCTAGCCCTCTCCCTTCTTCTCTCTCTAAAATCAATAAAAACATAGTTTAAAAAAAGAAAATTTTGTTTTTAAGAAGCAAGATGATGTACTTTATCACGGAGTCAAGCATATCATGAGGTATGTCAACACTTTTCAAGCAATGAGTTTTTTTTCCCCAACCTCTCTCCTTTATACTAGTATGTCTTAATTTTCTCCCTGAAATATATGATCATCTCTTCAGCCTACAAACAAATCTATTTCAGAATTAAAGTTCACCGTGGAGAACCAATGATTGAACTTATTTGGAGGTGAGATGGAGAAATGACAAAGACTACCGAGAAAACTAAAGGAGCAAATATGCCAATAGATGTTATGCTAAACTAAAGCTTGTAATTTTAGGACTTTTACCTTCTTTTATTTCTCTTCAGGTCAACTTCTGCACTTCAAAATCAACGATTAAAATAGCATAAGCAAGAACAGTAGGTAGATATGTTGTCTAGTAGGCTTATGTTGATGCCAATCCCCCTTCGACGTAAAAGAACCATTGCTGGTGTGCAAATGTTAAAACAAGACCCCATAAGGCATTTCGGTTCTTGCTTAAACACACCAACCATGGCAACGAATTTGCCACGTGGGAGATTTTGATACAAGTATCAACTAGACAAGTCCAGTGCCTGCAAGTACTCGGAAAATAATTTTAAATTACCAAAGGCAAAGTATGAACGGCCTGCATTTGAAAACAAAACTGTTGCGTGGAACTGTAGCCAAGTAGGGAAACACAAACGGTTGTGAGAAACCTGGTCCAGCGGGTAAGCTCTTTGGGGTCCACCTGAGCAGGGACAGAGACGGGAGAAGTCACGTAAGAGCAGTTCTGCTTCCTGCCTCTCTCGTTCTTGCGAGGGTGCCCATTTTTAAAGTATCCAAACAAAGAACCACGAGCCGCCATGCACACCATCCTGCCAGCTTGTGTTTACATTGCCAGCTCTGCGGGTCGCGATCCCGCTCAGTGCACACAGAGCGGGTGCCCGCTACCCGCGCCGGCCGGCCGCGTCGGGAGGCCTGAGACTGTAAACACAGCTGGTATTTGGGTGCGATCACGCTAATATGGCGGGTTGTGGGGTCCAGGGCGGGGAGGTGAATTGCCTTGCTTTTGTCAGCTTAAGTCAGGCTGCTTTCGCAGGCGTTGCTTTTCAAACGCGAATAACCCAGCTAGTTTAACGGAAGGAAGACCTACCTGAAAATCTGACACTCGGGAGCATTGTCCTCCAGGCAAAGTAGTGGAAGCTGCACCCCTCAGATCCTGTAACATTAGACCTCGAGAGGCACGGTCACCATCTAGTTCAGACATAACCATGTGTTAGCCACAGCCACGGGGTTGGGTGAGACAACCCAACGTCCCTACCTCTAACCTCAAAGGAAAACCCTTCAGGTGACCTGTTTTACTATGACAAGTCCGTTCGACCAAGAAAATTGGGAAGGAAAAGTGATGAATGGTTCATTGTGCCCTAAAGAGCAGCGCCACACGCTTAAGACGTTACCGCAGAATACTTTTTCTACTTTGTTGTTGAACCAAAGTTGACTTTGGCTATTTAATTCCAGGTTGGTAATATGTCTTTAACCAACCTTGTCCTAGTTGGGATCCTCAAGATTATTTGGATTTGGAAGTATTATGGGAGTATTCTCAGCACCAAAATATCAAAGATGGTAGCCCAGCTCACCAACAAGGACAAGACAAAGGTCATTAGAAGCAGGTTTGTTGGAGCTTGATTCCTATCGGAACATAGGCTAACCAATAAATAGATAAAATTAGTCTCATAGTCTCATTTATTCCTTCACACAGATTCAGGTAAATAGAATCCTTTTAGTCTGTTAACTTTTAAAAAGTATAATCTTAATAAGATCATCAACTTTAGAAAGATAAATGGTTTCAGTAAATGAGATGCATTTACCTTGCGCTTGGCCCTTTTTGAGTAAAAGTTACATGAGGATTGGTTATATTTCTAGTAAAGTAACTTAAAATTTCCATTCCTGATGACAACACAGGCTTTTCTTCTAATGTGTACTCTTTAGATCTGTGTGAAAAATAGTCCTAAAGTAGAATGCAGTTATCAAAAATGGTTTTTGTTTATTGTGCTTATTGTTCTATGTACAGAAGTAAAAAATAGAAAGAAACCCAGCCGGTGTGGTTCAGTGGTTGAACGTCAACCTATGAATCAGGAGGTCACGGTTTGATTCCCAGTCATGGCACATGCTGGGGTTATGGGCTGGATTCCCAAAAGCGAGCGTGCAGGAGGCAGCGATCAATGTTTCTCAACATTGATGTTTTTTTTTTCTCTCTCTCTCCCTTCCTCTCTGAAATAAATAAAAATATATTTTTAAAAATAGAAAGAAAATTTTCTTCTTCATATATGAAGTTATTTTCTATCCATCAGAACTTAATTTGAAACAAAGTTCAAAGAAACAAAGTTTTTCATCTTAAGCAAACAGGTCAATAATAATTATATATATATATGCAGCTGTCCCATAGAGAGCCATCATTCCTGTGACAGCACTGCAATTTCTAGAAGTAAAAAGTTCAGGTAGTCTTTTGGACTATTATAATCTTAAAGCTTTCAATAAAGCATGGAATAATAAGCCATCCACATGTTGGGATATTTGGAGTCTCTTCTTAGAAGCCATCTCTGATTAATACAGAGCAATTGACCACTATTTCCCTTTCATTTGCATGTGTTCATATGTAATCATATATAATGGGTGCATACAAATATCTACACAATAAGTAAAGCTACACATAAATAACTAGAATAAATAATCCTTGTTAGCCTATTTTAAGTGAATTCATTTGGGGCTTATTTTTTCTCTCCTTTTAGACCTTCAACTATTTAAAAATTTGAACCATATTGAAATGAAAGTTGTAGCTCTCACAGCATCATTTATTCTGCTCATCTCAGTAATGATGGCAGTACTGATTAAAAATGGAGGTGGAGGGAAGTGAGAAAATAATAGAACGTAAGGAGAGGCCAATGTCCTGATTACTGTTGACCTCAGTGGGATTTTCCACATTTTTATGCATCATTAACATATCTTTTATTTATTACTTGGTCTACAAAATGCATTTATTTTCCATTGACTTTAGAAGTACAACTTTTTTAGAAAGAAAAGGGAAGTATATTTAAAGAATAAAGGAAATAATACGAATGATTAAATACAAAAAGCCACATCATTTTTTTTTGCTGTATTTTCCTGTTTTACGGTTTTTACCTGCCTCTTTCTTCCTTGGACTGCTCTAATAGATAAATGTGTGAAAGAAAATTTATTGTCTACTTACTTAGTAAAAAATTTCCTTTGGGAAAAATGGATGGCTATTTCTGAATTTTAGTAGTTAGAGCAGAAAAGGGTAACAATTATAAATTTTTGTTTTATCTTATTAGCATAATGCCTTTTCACTTAGAATAGTGATAAGTTTTATGAAATGATTATTTGGTTTGTAATTCTACTGACCAGATCAGATTCTGTGGAGACTAATGGGAAAGGTGATGCCTATATTTTCTTGGCATTGAATGAGATTTCCTTGGGCCTCAATCATAATTTTTTTCAAGAAAGAAATATGCTCAGGTTAAATTAGGCTTCAAAGAAAATAATGAAGGGCTTGGTTTAGATATTCAGAGTTTTGAAAAGTGGAGAGCAAAACCTGTAGCTGAAATCTAAGTGAGATTTTACATAGAGCAAGTAAGTTTAAGCATTTATAACATGTAAAAAATTTACTTTTTTTTGGATGGCAATTTTCCATTACATATCAATATTTCTCTTTCTTATTTATCATTTAAAATATTTCTCATATGATAACATAAAAACAGGAAATAATTTTATTAACTATTAGATTGTATACAAGTATATGTAAGAGAGATAAGTAATGCTTTTGTAGTTCTTATATTTGAATTAAAAGACATGGACAAGTTTTGATCTCAGCAATAAGTAGTGTCATGTGTAATGTAGGCAGATAAATGAAAATAATATAACAGAACAAGCATTAATAAATATTAATGCCTAGTGAAATTAAAGGAATGTGATATGTACTTAAGAAAAATATTAACCCAGTAGGATATTAGTCACTGTAACACAATCAGATAAAATGCTAACATGAGATGTATACTAGCACTTGGAGTGCGGGTGAATTTCCCGCCAAAATATAAGATGGCTCTGTCTTTTGGTTTTGTTCCATCCACCAAAAGGGTGGATTACAAACAAATATTTGGTAATACGCAGTTACAATCGGCCCGAGTTTACACGTTTCCCGCACTCCACCGCAAATCTATATGAACCGAGTTAAAGACGGCTCCCGCGGAGTACGCGCAATTCATGCGAGCCGACTTAACTCGTTTCCCGCACTCCAAGTGCTAGTATTCTCATTCGCAAGCAATTAAGAACTCATCTTTCTTTAACCTTCGGTAGAAATGATCAGCTGCATCTTCCTGGACATTTACTAAGAGGGACTAACACTTCAGGCTCTCCAGTGGTTTCAGTACCATGTGTATGAATAGTGTCATCTGGGTTAAATAGAAATTTATTATTTGCCATTAAACAAAGAGAGGGACATAATCTGAATGAAGCATTTTCTAGGCATATCTCTATTTCCCTTTTTCTGTTTTTAAAGAGACTTTTCTTTGCTTTTTGTAGCTTTGCAATGGGTGGGATGTGTAAAGAGAGGAATGGCAGAAAGACAGAGATGTATATTTTAACTAGAGGCCCGGTGCACAAAATTTGTGCACAGGTAGGGTCCCTAGGCCTGGCCGGCGATCAGGGCTGATCAAGTTCTTTGCCTCCCTGCCTCCCTGCCTCCTCCTTCCCTCACTCCCTCAGCACCCTGCCACTGCTGCCACTGGTCACCCACCATGTTCCACGTCATCCCCTGGTGGTAAGCACACATCATAGTGAGTGATCCCGTTCTCTTGGTCCAACTCCTGAGGGGACACTTTGCATATTAGCCTTTTATATATATAGATAATTGTTTCCCAGGGAAATTTTTCTCTGTGTAAATAAGTATTGTTTTTTTATATATTTCTTATTGATTTTTAGAAGGAGAGAAAGGGAGAAGGAGTGAGAGAAATAGAAACATCAATGATGAGAGAATCATCGATCACTGCCTCCTGCAGGCCCCCCACTGGGGATTGAGCCCGCAACCACAACCGGGGCATGTGTCCTGACTGGGAATTGAACCGAAGACCTCCTGGTTCCTGGGTCAACACTCAACCACTGAGCCCACACTGGCCGGGCAAGTATTGCTTTTTTAAATCACAGTTTACGTAATTATTTAATATATAAATGCATGCTCATTATTAGTAAAAAGTGAAAGCCCTTATCAGCACCTTAAAACACTGAATTTTATCATCAATATATCTTTCTATCCCAGAGGTAAACAAAATAAAAAACATGGTGTCTATCATTTCAAAACATATTCTTATGCATTTACATCACATATGTTGTTTGGAGAGTTTTGTTTTGTTTTTTTTTAAACTCTAAACAATCCATCTTGGAGCTCTTTCTATATACATATATATAGATCCACTTCCTTATAAGATTTCTGCATAGTGGTCCAAGTACAGATGTACCTCAATTTATTTAACTTGCTGCCAGTGAAGAACATTTAGTTTTTTCAACAGTTTCCATTGAAAACAATGATGCAACGAGCTGCCTTTTATACCTATCTTTGTGGTTGTGTTTAAGTATTTTATAGGATATGGTCAAAGAATTGGAATTGCTAGGTCAAATGCCTGTGTATTAAATTTCGATGAACACTGTCAAATTGCCAACCACAATGAATGAAATGTCTGTTAAGAACTTTTAAAATGCAGCTTTAAAAACAGCAAAACTATGTAGAAGTTCAAAGAACCAAAGGGCCAGTTTTGATACTATTATATTACATTGCTAGTTCCTCCAACCAACAAATAAGTATTGACTGCTGCCATGCCTCATGTGCTGTTTAGTGGTGGGACAGTAAGTTACAAGGCAAAGCAAATACTTTTTTACTCTTAAGATTGTAGTTCTGACAGCAGAATCCTAGGATGCAATTTCTCCTTTGTTTTATGGGGGGAGGGGAGGAAAGGAAAAAATGTTTGAATGAAATGCAAAAATATATAAAACTAGATTGATTTTTAAAACTGAAATAAACAGCTCACATTATTTCCTAGTTGTGCACCTATGTGCATGCATTGGTGATTCTATGACCAAGATAGCAAGGCTATTATCACCTTTGATCACACTATCTTCCAAATAGATTGATCTCGTTAGCTCCAATGCAAAGAAAACTTTAAGGGATATTCAAATTAACTAATTTAAAACTAACACAGACATCAACACACTTTGACAGTCTACTAGTCATGCAAATGTGAAGTTACCAATAATTGGAATAATTCCATTAAAACAACAAAAATGTGGAACCCATTGGAAGACTTTCAAGCAATGAAGGCCATTTAATCAGGTAAAGATAAGTAAAGCAAAGTGAGAACAGGCCTTCACTTGGGCCGAAATGAAATCAGTGCTGGTAATATCAGTGGTTTGGGAAAAATGCTTTTTAAAAATTGGGCAGGATTAGTCTACCAATTTATAATATGCAAATGCACTGCTTTCTTGTATAAGGTTACACTACTGAGCCAAGAGTTGGGAATAAACAATGTGCTTTCTACATCCATGCACACATTTCTCGGCACCAGTGGCAGATGACTAAATAAAAACAAAACCATCGTTACTTCATTCTTGCTTTTTACCAAAAACACGTCTTTTTTAAAACGTTATTGAAGAATAATTGACAAATATATTTGGTTTGGCTCAGTTGATAGAGCATCGGCCTGAGAACTGAAGGGTCCCAGGTTCGATTCCATTCAAGGGCACATGTCTGGGTTGCGGACTCAATCCCCAGTGTGGGGCATGCAGGAGGCAGCCAATCAGTGATTCCCTCTTATCATTGATGTTTCTATCTCTCTCTCTCCCTTTCTCTCTGAAATCAATAAAAAATATATTAAAAAAATAAAGTGTACAGCATGATGATTTGATATACACATACATTATAAAATGGATATGTATAGAATTTCTTAACAATTGTCCAAAACACATTTCTTGCGATTGAATCTAAATTAATGAACAGGTTTGTGTTATATTTTTGAAAACTGACATTTATTCTTTCTTAAAACTTCTCGTTATATATATATTCACAAGAAACAGCCAGTGCCTCATAACACTGAAAGCAAAGGAGGTCTTAGCTCCTCCCAGCTGCCTTTGCACTGAGAATTTCTTGGATGTTTTTGTATTAAAGACCCCTTTTAAAATGCATTGATTTTAAATCGGGTTTTCAGGACTAACGAAATACAGGGTACTTTAGTTCCAAAACTTGGGTCTTTGAAGGACAACTTAAAATATATGGCTCTAAAATTAAGCCTCAAAGTAATGCTTAAAAATACATTTAAGCCCGGAATTTCTATGTTATAAATAGAACATATAAATTACTTATTTCCTTGACCTAACAATCAATGCATCCTTATAAAAGTCACATCTATTTTAATACATTTTTTGTTCTTATTTAGACACAGAGAATCCCTGTTCAGCAGCTTTTCTCTTAAAATACATCTCACAATCAAATACTATTCAAGTCACACCCAGACTTTAAGATTAAATAATGCCAATTCCTTTAGCTTTCCTCTAAAATCTAAATGAGATCTCTTTGATTATTTTTCTGTCCTTTGAACTTTCATCAATATCTACAAATCTTTAAAAAGTGTGATCCAACAGGAAGTAATTTTCAAACAAAAGTATAATTAATACACGGTACAAGGAGAAACAATTTGTGCAGTGCAGTTTTGACCTTTTCTTTCTGTTTTTTTTTTTTCTTGTGTGAAATTCGCTGGACATTGCTCTTCCCTTACTGTGCTCTCCACTTGCCTCTAAATGTTCTGAATTACTGAGGGGCCAAAATTCCCTGTTGCAACTAAGACAGACACACTCAAGTTCTACTGATCAAACCTGCTCCATCCTGAAATCCTTCCCTAGACATTACTTCAATTTATACCTAATTTAAGTCCCCTTTCCTGTCTTCTAAATGCACCACTAACCAAACATTTGAGCAATTCTTAGAGAACAGAAGTTTTTAAAAAAAATTGGACACAATACAAAAGATTTTTTGAGTAAAAAAATTGAGAAGGATGCCAGTGATCATATAGGACATCTATAGGTACGGTGATGATTTGCCCAGACAGGAACAGGCAGGAGAAAGACCCATGTCCTTACCTATGTTGAGAGATAGTTTATGCATGAAAATCACTTGACCTAATACCAGGTGACTTCGTTTATGGCTGTTGCCCTAGTATAATTATTAATAATGTTCTCTTTCACTTCCAAAAGTATGCCAATTTGGACAATAAACGATATGGTCACCTTAAATATTCTGCAAATATTCTTGGAGCCCCTTTTGCTACCAGCAAATGAGAGGAAACCTGTCAACCAATGGTGTTGGTGCCAATTCAATGCCAACAGGAATCCCCAATTTGGAATCTCCAATTTTGTGTGTGGTGAAGAAGGAAACTTTATTCAATGCAAAACAGGTCAATTGTGACAACAACATGGCACAGCTGTGAGGCAGCCCTGGACTAGGCCCCTCTCTGGCTAGATAGCTCTGCTCCACTCCTCGATGGTCTGCTCGCTCTGCTCTAGCCAGACATCTTCAGTGCTTCAGCTGAGCCAGAGAGATTCAATTTTCAATGGAAAGAGAAATTTCACTTCTAGTTTTGACTTTTTTGAATAAATAGAAAATATGTTGATTATTATGGGTCTCAAGAGTAATCCCTTATTTTGTTCATTAGATTCCACATATGAGTGAAATCTTATGGTACTTGTCTTTCTCTGGCTGGATTATTTCACTTAACATAATGTTCTCCAGATCCATCCATGCTGTTCCAAAGGGTACGATTTCTTTCTTTTTTATAGCTGAGTAGTATCCCATTGCGTAAATGTACCACAGCTTTTTTATCTACTCATCTACTGATGTACACTGGGCTGTGTCCAAATCTTGACTATCCTATATAATAAAAGCCCAGCACCCATAATGGCAGAATGACCAGAATGACCACTTGACCAGTCACTATGAGGTGCACTGACCACCGCTTGATCCCTTTCCCCAGGTGGCAGGTTCCCATTGCCCAGTGGCGAATAGGGACCCAGGGGTGGGTGGTGGGGGATGCAGGCGGAACCAGGCCAAGGCCCTTGCCCCGCTGGTCACCCCACACACAGAGGGCGACCTGTGGTGGGGGTGGAGCGAGTGAGTGGGTGGGAACGGCCGACCTCTCGGTTCCTCCCCTGGTTCTCAGGCTCCGATCGCCCGATGGCCAACGGGGAACTGGGGTGGATGGCAGTGGGAGGGGGGACAGGCAAGCAGGCCAAATGGCTGACCTCTCGGTCCCTTCCCCCTGGCCGTCAGGCTCCAATCGCCCAATGGCAGATTGGGAACCTGGGTGGGTGGCAGCAAGGGGCAGGGCCTTGCCGGCAGACGGGGAAGATGGCCCCGATCGCAGGCTAGGCCTAGGGACTGACTGTACCCGTTCAAGAATTTCGTGCGCTGGGCCTCTAGTTGTAAATAATGCTGCAATGAACACAGGAGTGCATATATTTTTTCAAATTAGTGTTACAGGTTACTTCAGATATATTCCCAAAAGTGAATTCATTGGGTCATAGGGCAGTTCCATTTTTAATTTTTAGAGGTAACTCCATACTGCTTTCCACAGTAATCACCATGCTGTTGATTACCAGAGGGATGGTAGAAGAGGGTAAAGGGGGCATAAATGGTGATGGAAGGAGACTTGACTTAGGGTGGTGAACATACAATACAACATATAGATGATATATTATCCTATATAATAAAGAGGTAATATGCAAACTAATCCTCATGCCCTCACAAGATGGCTGCCTATGACCAGGCTGGCAGGGGGGTTAGTGAGGGACAACCAAACGACTGAACAGCAGGCTGCGTGGGGTGATCAGGCTGGCAGGGGGGGGGGGCAGTTGGGGCAACCAGGCCAGCAGGGGGGAAGTTGGGGGAGACCAGGACGGCAGGAGGGGGCAGTTGGGGGTGACCTGGCTAGCAGCGGGGGAAAGTAAGGGGTGACCAGGCTGGCAGGGTGGCAGTTAGGGGCAATCAAACTGGCATGCAGAGGCAGTGAGGGGCGATCAGGCCGGCAGGGGGGCAGTTAGGGGCAACCAGGCAGGCAGGCAGGTGAGTGATTAGGATCCAGCAATCCAGGATTGTGAGAGGGATGTCTGACTGCCGGTTTAGACATCAGAACGTCGGGACATCCCCAAGGGGTCCTGGATTGGAGAGGGTGCAGCTGGGCTGAGGGGACACCCCCCCCCCATGCACGAATTTCATGCACCAGGCCTCTAGTAGAATTATACACCTGAAACCTACATAATTTTATTAACGAATGTCAGTCCAATAAACTTTTTAAAAAGCCTTAAAAAAGAGAGTAATCCCTTAAACTCCTCTTGGTAAAACCTTGAAATAACTTGCTCATCCTTCTAAAAGTAGTGTGATTGAGAAGATGCTTCCCTCAGTTATCAATGAGATGAACATATGTGATGGATTCAAAAGGCTACTTATTTATTTGGAAAAAATGGTAGAGAATAGTCAGAAAAATTCTGTAATAAAAAGAGAGTTTTTTAAAAAAAGAATGAAAAAAAAAGAACAAAAAATAGTGATGGTGAAGAGTTAACCTGTTCTTCCACATATTAAAGTATCTTGCAAAGCTATATTATACTGTGAGAAAGCAGATACACATTTATTGAAGCATTAGGTGCCAGGTGCCACTGTGTTTGATATTTATTCTCTATGTCATTGAATCTTAATAATCATATTTTAACAGTGAGGAAACGGAGACACTAGCTCAATGTGATGGAAATATTATTTGTTTGCAAATGTTCATTTTCTCCAAGTCCTATGAAAGCAATATACTTTCCTTTCTCATTCACTTATAGTTTGGCCATGTGATTTCCTCAGACCAATGGGAGTATGGGTGGAAAACAGAATGTGCTAAGTTGAGATTTAAGAACTGTGGCCAGGTTTTGACCAACCCTGTTGAACTCCTGCCATTCATCATGAGAAGAATACTAGTATGTTCTAGGGAGCTGTTACTTCAGCCTGAAAAAAGAGGCATTTAGAACAGCTGTAAGCATTACCTGGAGTCAGGAGCAACTACAGAACACTGAAATGTTATAGTTGACCCAGATAACTATGAGAGAGAAATAAATGTTTATTGTTGTAAGCCATTGACATGTTGGGGATGTTTATTACACAGTACTACTGCAGCAAAACCTGAATAATATTCTCAAAATTGCACTAATACAGATCACATTACTACAGATAAATGAAATAGCCCAGATAAAATCTGGACCTAGAATACAGTATATCCAAAAACGTAGTGGAGAAAATATGGATTGTTAAAAAAATGGTGTGGAAACATTAACTAATCATTTGGGGGAAAATATTGTTAGATCTCTACTTATAGGTTAAAAAAGAAAGTCTATATTGGTTAAAGACATAAATGCAAAATATGAAAACATAAAAATAGAATAAATCATAGGATAATTTTTCTTATTAATCTTATAAAGAATGTCTTCTTAAGAATGATAACAAATACATTTAATTTAGTGATAACTTATAAATATAATTACATAAAAACTTTGTGTGGCAAAAATGACACAAACACTGTAAAAAGATTAAAACATGCTGAAAGAAATACATATTACAAACAAAAGATTAATATTTTTAATCTTCAAGAAGCCATTTAAAAGTCAAGAACAATAATACATATACTCCAAATGAAAAGCAGGACTAGACTAGAATAGTTAATTCACATATATAGAAATAACTAGACCATAAACATATGAAAACTCAATAAACCTCATAAGTAATAAAATTTTTAAAATTAACAGGACAATGAAATATCATTTCTCACTTATCAAATTATAAAATATTTAAAAAATGTCAACATTCACTATTGGATAGGCTTGGAAAAAAATCACTATGACTTTTGAGGACAGTTTGGCAGTATTATCAAAAGTCTTAAAATTATGCAGACTCATTGATCTAGCATTTTTATTTCTTTAGGAAATAATATGTGAGATACAAAAAGATGTGTTAGAATATTAATTGTAAAATATTAGAAACTAAGTGTTAATCTATGGAGAATTAATCAAATAAATTATGGAATATCATGCAATAAAATATAAATTTTAATGGTAGCCATTAGGAATGGTGAAGAACTGCATTTATGGACATTAACAGATAGCAGTGATTATACCTTAGAAGAAAAAAGAGGCTAACAATCAGTATGTATAGTGTCATCTCATTTTATAAATATATAAAATTAATTATTGAAGAATAGGTAAAAGATTATTAACTAGTTTTTTTCTAGATGACAGAGATATGGTTGACCATATAAGAAAGTACTTTTTAAAATATTATTTAAATGTTTTTCACAATAAGAATATTATATATTTATAGTCAATATAAATTTTTTCAGCTTGATTCAAAGTCTTTTTAAATCAGAATAATAGCAATAAAACACTTTCCTTTTGAAAAGAAAAATATGAAAAATAGCTGTATCTCCTATTACAAATATGGAAACAAGTCTACAGAACTCAAAATAGGTCATATCTATTTTTTCTTCCTTGTCTAGGTCTCATAAATTATTCATGGAAATTCTATCTATACTAATAATTTTTTTTCATTGTTCCTTTGCATTTCTTTTCAGAAAGTGACAGATATATATTTTAGAATATTCCTCTTAATTGCTATTTTTAAGCCATGTTTATTTGATTCGAAAAATCATAAATAAAAACAATTACATTGAGTAAAATTAGAGGATTTCTACATAAACCAATAATTTTAGCCTAAATTGGAACTGACAAATGTGAACTGACCAATTACTTCAGGATTATTTTTAAAGTTTTAAATTCCAGATTATTTAAAAATCAAGTTTCCCTCAATTACTTAAAGAAAAAAGACAATTAGAAAATAGTCTTCAATAAGACAAATTAACTTTACAAACAATAGCAATTATGCAATATTTTATTTATAACATTATATATTTATATTTATGTATATAAGGCTATTGATAGAGATACACAATTTACATATATTTATAGTATGTAAATCCTGGAATAAACTAATAAACTACAGAGCTTGTGTAGGACCCATCTGAAGAAAATTACAAAAGCTTATGGAGAGGCATAAACATTTTTGAAAAGTGTCCCTATATGGGAAAAAGACAATATTATAAGGATATTCCAATTCATTTATACATTTAATGTAATTCTGTTTTGCGTTCAGGTGAATTTTAAAGTCCAAACTACCTATAAAGTCTACCTTATAGTAAAAAGCAAAAATTCCTCTTCCCTACAATGTCCATTCCCACTCCCCAAAGGTAACCACTGTTAACAATTTTTATGTCTCTTTAAGGCACTCACTCACATACACATGGACATACACTTCTATGCTTTTTTCCAAATTTTTATAATTATAGGAGAGATCATATACATAATGTTCTAAGACTGGCTTTTTTCACTTAATATATCTTTGGCATTTTTCCATAGCAAAACATATGTTCTCAAGAGATTTTTTCGACTTAATAAAGTAATTCTGAAGTATACAAAAATTAAACAGAAAAAAATGGCAAAGAAAACTTTGGGAAAAAAACTACTGAAGAGGGACTTGAGATACCAGGTGTAAGAGTGTATAATTAAGACATTGTGATAAAGGTGGAAGAATAGAGAAATCAATGGGGCAGAAATTAATCTCAGGAGTGGATCCTGGAATATAAATGCTTTCAGCTTGATTCAAAGTCTTTTTAAATCAGTGGGAAAATGTATATTATTCAATAAATAATCAGGGACAATTGCTTAATAATGGAAAAATGATCAAATCCTCACCTCACATGATAAGTAAATTACTGAATAATGAAGCATTAAATGGACCAAAATGAAAACAAAAACAAAACAAAGTCATCAAATATGTCATAAAAATATACTAATAAGTGAATATTTAATCCTTGGGAGAAATATTTTCTAAATGTACATGCAAGAGTAGACATGTTAAAAACATTTCAGAAATTGATCATTTAAAAGTGAAAAAAATCAATAATAAAATATATTAGCCTGGAAAAATACTTGTAAAATGTATGGTACAGTGTTACTATTCTTACTATATAAAGAACTCTCATAAATTCATTTAAGAAAAACAAATATCTCAAGAGAAATAAAATGATTAGTGTATAGAAAAAAGCAAGCCTTAATGAAACAATATAAATAGCAAATAAACATATGAAATATATTGTTTTTCAAGTAACCAAAGTAACAAAAACCAGAAGAACAAACTTTTTTTTAAACATTAAATTAGAGAAGATTAAAAATTTTAGTGTTGTCCAATCTGTGTGGCTCAATGGTTGAGTGTCAACCTATGAACCAGGAGGTCACAGTTCAATTCCCAGTCAGGCACATGCTCAGGTTGCTGGCTCGAACCCCTGTAAGGGACATGCAGGAGGCAGCTGATCAATGGTTCTCTCTCATCATTGATGTTTCTACTTCTCTCTCCCTCTCCCTTCCTCTCTGAAATCAATAAAAATATATTTAAAAAAACAAAACAAAAACATTTAGTGTTGCTGAAGATATAGAAAAATGGATACTCTTAGACACTTCTATTTTGGAAGATACTATGAGTTTATGTTCAATATTTGAAAACAAAGCAAAACATTTTGACCCTGAAATTCCTCTTTTAGAAATTTATGGGGAGTAAATAATTATAGGTATATGAAAATATTGACTATAGAGATGTTTGTCATAGCATTGTTTATAACGTAGGAAAATTAGAAGCCATTAAATACAGACAGTCCTCGGGTTACATTGGACTCGAAGTAAATCATTTCATGGTTATGTCGCCATCTCCCATTTACAGTATTTATAAAAAAAAAAAAAAGTTCCGTCATTTCGACTTATGTACACATGTGCTTTATGTTTTTTATTATTTATTTACCACAAGTAAAGGTCAGGAATTGTTATCTTTCTTTTAATTTTTTTTTTACTGTTTCACTTCATTACTGCTGTGTACATGCTCCATGTGGGTGACATAAGTGCTTATATAGGTGGGTTCTGACTTACGGCGAAAATCGCGTTACGTTGCGCCGTAGGAACCCGAGGACCTACTGTACAGTGTTAGAGAACTTGTTAGATAAATTATAGTGCACTATGTAGTCATTCAAAATAATTATGTTGACAAATATTTCATGAAATGGGACATATTTGTGATATATTTTAAATTGATAGTATAGCTCACAATGAGAGATGTCATATATTCTAATTATTTTTAATATATATTGTTGCATAGTAAAATATGCTGTAAGGATATACTCTAAATTATTAACAGTTGTTATCTCTAACTGGCTGGGTTGTGGGTGATTTCTATTTTATTACTAGAGGCCCGATGCATGGATTCATGCACTGGTGCGGGGCGTGGCCTGCAGGGATTGGCCTGCTGTGGGAGCGCTGCACATCCCGGTCAGCTGAGCAGCTGTGGACCCCCCCTCTGAGTGGCTGCTGAAGGAGGAAATTAGTCTGAGCTGATATTTCAGGGTAATGTCTTCGGTAAAGGCGTGCTCTGTGTCCTGGAGGAACCTGGCAAGAGAGCTTTGCACCCCAAAGCCACTCTGTGAATGTCCTTGATGTGTGATGCCAGGTGGTGACATCATCGGGGATGATCAGGGCAGCAGTGCTTCAGGATCCTCAGCCGTCAGGACAGCCTCCCCGGGGGGTCCACAGTCACAACCCCTCTCGCCATCTGCCTATGCCAGCTCCCGTGCTCTTTCTAGAACACACCTTAGAGGGCCTGCATCAGCTGGTAGGGTCAGGCCAGAGTCTGGATTGTCTCAGGTATTTGATAGGTGCAGAGACTCAGCCTCACCCTGGGCCTGCTAGCAGCTGCTTCCACTGCGGGAGCAGCCACTCATCCCAGTCAGCCAAGTGGCGCTCCCACTGTGGGAGCACACTGACCACCAGGGAGCAGCTCCTGCATTGAGCATCTGCCCTCTGGTGGTCAGTGCGCGTCATAGTGACTGGTTGACCGTTTGTTCTGGTCGTTCTGCCGTTTGGTTGCTGGGCTTTTATGTATAGATATTATTTCCATAATTTCCACAACGAACACATTAGTTTTATAACCAGAGATAATCTTAGAACAATAACATACTTTAAATAAATGTTTATAACACTAACATTGAAATTTATGTTTTTTGTCAAGTGACTGGTTGCTTTGGGATACTTTATCTAAACATAATTCTAGAGAGAATTGAAGATGGCGGCATAGGTAAACACCGGAGACTGCCGCCGTAAACAACCACTTCAAAAATACAACTAAAAGACGGAACGGACATCAACCAGAACCACAGGAGGGCTGGCTGAGGAGAGACTCTTCAACTAGAAGGAAAAACAGCAGCATTCCGACGCTCAGAGGAGGCGCAGTGTGGAAAATTTAAAGGTACGGTGGTGCGGTGGTGAGGTGGTGCGCGCGCAAAGCGGGCTGGTGGCTGAGGGCGCGGTTGTCGTTTTCAATCAGGAGTGAGTCTCAGACTCTGGGCTACAGATCCGGGCGAGTCTCTAGGGACCCAGACTCAAACGGGAGAAGTGGGACTGTCTGGCTACGGCCCCTCCGAGGTTTGCAGCGGTTGCTGGGACAGAGAAGCAGAGCCCCTGGGGACGGACTGAGAGCAGCCATAGCTGCTCCCTCCCCCCGCCCTGTTGAGCCCGCCCCGCCCAAGCCCTGCACACAGCCATTTGCCGATCGCCTCAGGCAAAGGCTGGATTAGCGCCTCCCCAGAAGACAGACGTTTTCCACACAGCTGATTTCTACAGCCAGTCGGCCTGGTGGTCAAATCCCTCTAGTGTTAACTACAACAACTAAGGCTTGGCTAGAACAAGACTGCGCACAAAGACCACAAGGGGGTGCACCAAGAAAGCATAAAAGATGCGGAGACAAAAAAACATGACAGAAATGGAGGATATGGAGCTAAGAATCGCAATTTTGAGGGCTTGCTATAAATTTGAACAGAGCCTCACGAAAACTAATGAGACCCTCGATGCTACGATAAAGAAATTAGAAAGTAAGCATACACGGACTGAAATAAAGAATATTATACCCAATAGCAGACCAGAGGAGCACAAGAATCAAACCAAAGATTCGACAAAAAACACCCAACTGGAAAAGCAAAATGAAAAAAGAATCCGAAAGTGTGAAGATAGTGTAAGGAGCCTCTGGGACAGCTTCAAGCGGACTAATTTCAGAATTATTGGAGTGCCAGAAGATGAGAGACAGCAAGATATTGAAAACCTATTTCAAGAAATAATGGCAGAAAACTTCCCCCACCTGGTGAAAGAAATGGACTTACAGGTCCAAGAAGCGCAGAGAACCCCAAACAAAAGGAATCCAAAGAGGACCACACCAAGACACATCATCATTAAAATGCCAAGAGCAAAAGACAAAGAGAAAATCTTAAAAGCAGCAAAAGAAAGAGGCTCAACTACCTACAAGGGAATACCCATACGACTGTCAGCTGATTTCTCAACAGAAACTTTGCAGGCCAGAAGGGAATGGCAAGAAATATTCAAAGTGCTGAATACCAAGAACCTACAACCAAGATTACTTTATCCAGCAAAGCTATCATTCAGAATTGAAGGTCAGATAAAGAGCTTCACAGATAAGGAAAAGCTAAAGGAGTTCATCACCACCAAACCAGTATTATATGAAATGCTGAAAGGTATCCTCTAAGAAGAGGAAGAAGAAGAAAAAGGTAAAGATACAAATTATGAACAACAAATATGCGTCTATCAACAAATGAATCTAAGAATCAAGTGAATAAATAACCTGATGTACAGAATGAACTGGTGATTATAATAGAATCAGGGACATAGAAAGGGAATGGACTGACTATTCTTGGGGGGAAAAGGGGTGTGGGAGATGCGGGAAGTGACTGGACAAAAATCATGCACCTATGGATGAACACAGTGGGTGGGGAGTGAGGGCGGAGGGTGGGGTGGGAGCTGGAAGGAGGGGAGTTATGGGGGGAAAAAAGAGGAACAAATGTAATCATCTGAAAAATAAAGATTTAAAAAAAATTTATCTAAACATAATTCTAGGTCAGCTTCTATGCATTTCATTTTTTAAAAAAATCATTAGAATAAAATTACATGTTGATTTTGTTAAAAATAATCTTTTGCTAGACAAATCACAAAGCTAAAATATATTTTTGTCTTTTTAAATGAAACAAATGACTATTATTAAAAATTAAATGACCATTATATACATTTAACTAGAGATTAAATGCCCCCTACCCCTACCAAAAAATTATATTGCATAATTCAGCTTCGCTTTTTAATTACTGGAAACACCAGAAAATAAAATTTTATAATTTAATGTTCAGTATTAGATAATTTTTAATAAAAACTTTCTAAATATTTTTTCCATACACTAGTCATAGGGAACAAGTCATACCATAAAATATAGCAAATTGCTTCTAGAAAAAGTCTTGATTGGTTCTATCTAGAAAAAGCTGACTTGTTGACTTGAAGGCAAACATAGATATGCATGTTATATTGAAAATAAAATTAATGTAAACTTAATGAAATATTAAAATTTTGAAGTGCAAAGCACTTAGTTAAAACTACCCTTCTTTCATTTACTTTTTAAAATGTAGAACAAACTTTGCACAATGCTCAAATGGTTAATTAAAATAAAACTTTAAAAGACTCCCAAGTAATAAATACTGCACATTCTCTTCTTTTAGGATCTGATTTTAGGTGTAACTAATTTGACTGGCAATATGATAAGCAACACCTGAATGACATACAAACAGGAGGGGGTAAATTCCAAGCACATCCTGAATGAGAAGAGCAACTGATTTTTCATAACCCAGACTCCTTTTTAACACATCCATGCCTTCTCCATCTAAAACCAGGTGCTGTTCCCAAAGGAGAAAACACTGCCCTCCAGTGGTCTTCATTGGAGAAATGGGAACAGTTTTAGGTACCATGATTGCAGCATTTATACAAAACATCGTGTATGTCTCTAGTCTCATTTCTGGCTGTATTTCTTAAGCTGAAAGCTACGTCTACAACCGAGCATAAGGACAAAACCTCCTAAGTAAAGTTTAATATATAGGTAGCTACTTCGGTTAAATAGGTAGCTACTTCCGTTAGCTAAGAGGAATGCTCATGACTTTCTGACCCCAGAAGCTGACCTTCACTTGACTATCGTAATTGGACTATGCCAGCTGCCTATAGCGTCTCACTTCCCCGATTAGGGAGAAGAGATTTCATCTCTGTTTCCCTTGTTGGCCAATTTTTTAGCTAAAAGACATTTAAAATTGTACAGCAGGCAGAACCCCAGGGGACCGAACAGTGTTCCAACATCCTCAAAGGCTTCCCATCACTTGAAAAACCAAATTCTTCCTCCTGTTTCTTAAACTCACCAAAGTAGGCAAAAGCAATTTTAAAAAGTCTTTGTGTCTAGCATTGGAACTTTCTCATATTTCACACCATTATATAAATGTCACTCTAACCTATATGTATCACAAATGCTACGCTAAATTAGGGCCAAATTTGCAACCTAGTTTAACTGGGTTTCCTCTTTTTGCAAATGCAGTTTTTGTGTCTGCATTTAGCAATGCATACAAAACTGTCCGGGTAGCTGACTGCTTCGATTGCTAAAATTGAGAATGGACGTGGAGAGCGCCCGAGTCTTTATGCATGTGCCAAAGCAATCCTGTTTCCAGTCATAAGAAGACTTTCTAATCAAAGGGGCCTCATCTACACTGCTAAGGTCTTGGACTACTTCATGGACTCTTTTTGATTTAGTAAAGGAAAAATGGAGTTCTAAGAGGGGACGGATGGTTTTCTAACCTCCTCCATGCCTCTGTCCTTCAGACACAAGAGTGGAAGTGCCTCATGTGGTAAGAGCGCGGACTTTAGATTTCCACAGCCGTAGGGGCTCATCCATTACTAGCTATGTGACTTAAACTTAGCCTCATTTGCATTTGCAGTAAAATAAAGATGATAATGCTGGCCTCATAAGGTGTTTATTATGAATGAATTAGGGAGTATTCGTGAAAGTGTCTAGCACAGAGAAAGAACTTAACCAAGAAATTATTATTATTCTATCACCACCACTTCTTAGACTAATAATCTAATGGATAAATAAGTGTCCTAGAAGCATGATTTTCTAAAAATAGTACCCTTTCTCATCTTAAGTAAAGGTTCCCCATTCAGTTCACTGTATAGATATAATGTCCTGAGTCCTCCAAATAAATTCTTCAAAACAAATGCCCCATGCTGAGATAAAATATTTTAACAACATATTGCTCAAATATAGCACCTTTAAATAGGAAATAAATTTTTTTCTTTCCACTCCTACAGAAGGTGGTACCTATTATATATTCATCTGGATTCACAAAGCATTTTAGAAGAAAAATGACAACTATAAAACATAATTATTATGGAAATAGTATAGGAATTAGATATATTTTCATATAGTGTAGTGAAGTATAAAGTTTCTGAGCGTGAGCGTACAGAGTTCCGCCACCACATCTGTTTTTAGAAAATGTACACTTCAAAAGAAATACCACTTCCTTTAGGAAATTATGCACTCTCCTTTCAGATGAAGAAAAAGCTACAAATACATTTTAACGAGACACATAGTGTCCCCTTTTCACGAGCTGTGGTTGTAAATTCTTACTGAGCCATGGTCCCGCGTCTTCATCTCCTCCCACTGCGTGCACCTGCAGCATCAGAAAACGTAATTCTCTCTGGACACGTAATTGAGTGCTGTCTTCACTATCTATGACATCACACCAGTCATCACATCATGATACTTTGTGACATACAACCTGGAATCTTTGATTAATCAAAATAGTTTTTATAAAGCAAACTGTTTATAATTTAAAACAGTGGGATATATTGAATTGAGACTACAACAATGATTTGATAAATATCGCATATTTAGCAAACTCTTAGAATATTTTGAGATGAAGTTCCACTTGAAGATGGAGCAATATTAAGTCCAACTAGAGACTGTGATGGTGCATATGTGTTTCATTGAAGCTTGTGCATAACATTACCTATGCATCAAAAAATGCAAAGAAAATAAACTTTGGTTGTAACAGTTATAGCTACATTACCTCAATGAATTTGTGACAAACATTCTGAATTTTTAAAAATGCTTCGTATTTGTACCAGTACCAAAATAATCTAAAGTCAGAACACTTTTTTCTGGATATAATTATATTATTATAATTTTCTACCTTGACAGGTGACAATTTTAGAAAACTCTAAATACAACTTCTAGTGTATGCACTAAAATAAAACGTAACAGATAGACAACTCACCATAGTATAAGTAACACATTCAAATTTAGTAATTTATTTTCCAGGTGGAAACCAGGCTTCTTGGAAGACTTCAAACTCTGCCAAATGGTCTGATTTTACCATAGAGGTAGGCACTAAAGAACTAAATTTACTTCTGTATAATCTTTGTTAACTACATTTTACATGCAAATGTCTATACAACCATGTTAATGAAGTTATAGAGACAGAAAGGAAGTTGGCATTCCCATTGTTCTGTTTTATTCAAAAGCAACTTTTCAACTGACTAGCTGCATCATTTTAAACCACTTTTTATTTAGTCACAAGAAAAAAAGAAGCCTAACAATGTATTCAAATTCAATCACAAGTCAAGAAAAATGATGCCTTATTTTTGAATAAAATTTAGGTGTGACAGTTCTTCTCCCATACCTCATGAGCTTCAGAACATAGGAGACTTCTATTGGAATCAGACAAAAGAGTTCTGTTGATAATAAATACTTAGAAAAGTACATTCTTCGGACACAGAGTTGTTTATTCAGAGGAAGGAATTTTTGTCCTCCCAAGAAGGGACTCAAATTTTTCTGTATTTCTAATGAGACTGGATGCTTAATTGACAGTTATCCAAAATCTTTTTTCCCCAAGAAATAGAAATATATGTATTTAAATTCAATATGGGTGAATTTTCTATCAAAAATATGGTATTCAAGCTTCAAAACCTATATTGGCAATGAAAGTGTACGGTATCCTTTCAACTAGAATGTTCATAATCCAAAACTCGTCTTGGATTATAAGTGTCCCTAGGGTTTAAGAAAAAGAACGTTTTTAATCTAAAGTCACACTTGATATGTAATAAAATTGAAAGTAATAACACAAGAAGTGTAGGTGATAAAAGGAGAAAAAGGCAGAAAAAAATGGTGGCAACTCTGCCTTTCTCGTAATGTTACAGCCACAATTAATACAATTGTATCCTCAAACAAACAGAAAAATAAAGCAAAATAAGCCTATTCACCCTTACACATTGAAGAGAATCAGGATCCTGACCCAAATTTCAAACTCTGTAAAACCCCCAACACCAATGTCTCGGAAACCTGCCACATCCCAGAAATAGGCAGGTCTTCAACCTTGGAAATAGGACTATTAAGAATTCACAGATTATCTGAAACATTTGCTAATCACCCCACCCCCCGTGCTAGAGGGAGAGGAAGACTCAAAGCATTAGGGAGAGCCTGCTGAGAACACGCCAGCCCGGCCCTTGTAGGGGTTTAGGTTGTCAACCTAATCCCAGCCACAACTATTGTATGACTGTATCAGGGAAATGGTGTACTTGTGTGTGAGGTGGGGGTGTGGGGGACCAGCATGTTAAGAAATTTAACAAAGTCAGATGATTTTTTTTTCTTTAAACATTGGAGAGTGTTGTGTTTATACGTGCTGGGCAACAGAAACCATAAATCTTGCTGGATTTCTGCAAACTGCTGCGTGCAGCATGCAAGCAGCACTCCTGTCAATGGGAGGAAGAGACAGACAGAAATCCAGACAGAGACAGGCAGCACCCCCAGGATGTGAAGCTGTTCCCACTGCAAGCTGGAGTGCAAGGAGAGGGTGACATCCGGAACAAAATGTCCTTCGCGGGGATGCCAAAGCTCTCCCTTCGTGGTCTCTGTGTGTAGAGAGGATGCTCAGTGGCAAGGTCTTCATGTCCCTCTTTTCTGGGATCAAAAGACAAGAAGGGCTTTTTAGTTATTCCGAAACTTCTTCCTGTAGAGTCCATTGTTGTGTTCCAGGACACAAAACTCAGCAAGACAACAAAGACTTGATCTGCTGGAAGGAAGGCAGTAAAGAGCAAGTCCTCTCCAGAGGGTAATTAGCCCTTAGTCATTCCTCCTGGAAGTCCCAGCTACAGTTCAGGTTAATGTTCAGGTAGCTTCTTTCTATTTCCTTAAGACAATTTTTTTAAACATTTTTTTCCCCCAGAACGTTATACTATTAATTGCCAATTTGCATATGTGTGCAGCTGCTGTTTTGGCTCTGAACTCAATTCGATAAGCTTGCTGGAGGTATCGCAGAGCACTTGGCAGCTTTCCTATTTGAAAAGAAAGCCGCTCCCCACAACAGAACAGCTGATCGTCTATCAGCGATAGACCCTGATGGCGTGAATTACAATTACACTACTTTTCACACTAAATCTGGGTGATAGCTACTTGGAAAGAAGTTTCATCATTTTTTACCACAAACTGGAAAAAGAATTACATGGTCATGCTGTGCTTTTAAAGGCAGTTTGGTTCACTTTTGTCTACTTAACACCTAATTCCAAGAAGTCCATAGGCATCCAGAGATCTGAATGGCGCATAATGAATTCACTGTTTAGGTGGAAGATTTAAAAAATCTACCTCAAATTACATTTATTTACAAGGCGGCCAGGAAGTGTTAAAGTTGTTAGACGCTTCATTTATTAAATAATTTGTGGGTATTTTCAGTTGTCATATCTAGAGTCATGGGGTTTGCTTTTTTTTTTCTTCTTCTTTCTTTCCTTTTTAATTAGCAATCCAAAACAATGCAACTGCGATTTCACAATTCGTCACATCATCTTGGGCTCTTCGGTTCAGCTGTGAATGGGAGGTAGTTCGGGTTGTTACGTTGGTGCGTTGACAAATGACGTGGGTCGCATGGTGCTGTGAGGACCCAGCAGCCCAGGCAGGCCCTACCTTCGTGCATTGCTCAGGAGAGCCAGGGGCCTTGGAAGAATGCATTTGGGGAGCTGAGCACCACCCAGGAGGACACAGCGATTGGGGTAGGGGACACTTGTAATGACTGGATTTGTTATCACCACTTAATTCACTTCCTGATTACTGTGCAGGTCCTGCTTGGGGAACTCAGCACCTCTTCACCCAAGGGCTTCTTGTCAGAGCCCTCACCCCTCTCCCACTTTCTGGGACGTCAGAAAGGACCGTCTTTCCTCCTTTTGCAAGAACCCCTCCCCCCCCATCATCAGACAATGGAAGAGGCCCCTAGACAGCCCCCTTGTTCCTCTCAGTCTTCCCTCCCATCTTGACATTTAGACGCATTTGTAAACAGAAAGACAAACAAACGAACCAGAGTTAAACCCACCTCGAGCAGCAGAAGTGGGACAGCTCACCCCTCCTCCTGACGTAGAGAACCTAAGAGGAAGATGGACTTTGTTTTCCTTTTTTAGTCGCTGGCTTTCTTAGCTTTCTCACTCTCACAGACCATCCATCCGAGGACTACCCATTGATTGATCGCCCGTAGAGCTGCATTTGGTGTAAAGGGAAAAAAAAAAAATCACAGCTTTATTGGCTCCCAGGAGACAAAACAAACAGAACAAGATATTCATATTAATGCAAACAATGCAACAAATGAGGGGAAGAATCGCCCGCGGGGCCAGGCGCAGCGCGGCCGGGCCGGGTCAGGAAGGGCCCAGGAGCCGAGGTTTCCCGGCCTCGCCGACCCGGGCGCCGCTGGCCGGGCAGAGGAGCCCCGGGACCAGCGCAGGCTCCCCGGCCTCGTGGGCCCCGCAGGACAGCCAGGCACGAGGCCAGACAGGCGGCGCGGGAGGAGGCCTCGAGGCCAGGCCTCAGGCCTGAACAGTCCGCAGGGCAGGGCTGGAGGGCCCGAAAGCCCTCCTGGTTTCTCCCTCCCCTTCCCTGTGCCAGGACCCAGCGCCCAGCCTCAGTTTCCCTGCACACCTGGGGCAGAGGTGCAGCCCGGGAGGGAAGCAGGGAGCTCTTTGGAGGGAGGAAGGGATGCGACACGCATTCTCGGTTTGAAAAGCTCACCTTACCTTGGAGATGATATAAACACACATTTAAATGCAACACAAAACAATGCATAATCCAAAGCGAGGGGAGTAGTTGGTGCAGCAAATGCTGAGAGATATGCAAGAGGCCCCGAGGCTGCCTGCGGAATGAGGAAGGAAGGAAGAAAATTCCAGGCACAAAAAAGGATATCTGCTCTACACCTACTCACACTCCCCACCTTTCCCCAAACCCACGAAAAGAAAAAGAAAAAGAAGGAAAAGCTGTTAAGACTTGATTTCACATCTTTACAGTCAATGATGTGTTAAAAAATAGGGTCACCAAACACTGCATAGGGCAGACTTATAGTAAAAGTTATTTGTTGTTTATTTCTAAGTCAAATTTATCTGGGCATCCTGTATTTTTATTTGCTAAATCTGTGTAGCTTAACTTAAAAAGTACTTTATTGAAGAAGCTATGCAAGAAGACAGGCTTATGCAGTGATGCATATCAATGAGGATAGTTGGGGCATTTTTATTGGGACTTGGCCTTGGGAAGGAAACGAGTCATCCCCACCGCACACTTTTACAAGCACCTTGTACGGTGGAGGAGAAAAAGAAATGACTGAAATGCTTGGAAATGTCCTTATATTTGGGGGGAAGTGGTGTCGTCGTTGACTGGAAAATGGGCCAGCATTCCTCCCTGGGTTGGCTCCTTTCCAGGCCAGTGGAGGGACCATCGCAGGCCTGGAAGCAGAGTGGAAGTTACTATGGTACTCCCACGTCAGCAGTATACATTTTTTTCTAAACTCTTACTATAGGGTCACATTGCTCATTGGCATTTATTTTGAAAACAAAACAAGAAAAAGTTGGGCCTTGAAAACTTTAAAGGCAGAAGGGGAGAGCAAAATCTGCTCTGAAATTCATCAAGTGCTCTAATCTACAAATAGATCTATCCAGGCCTTGTAGATGCTGAAAGAAAAGACTTTCACAATGCCAACGGTAAAACCTCAGAAAAAAACACAAACAAAACAGTGGGCCTTTGCATATTGGAGTGTCGCAGTGCGTGTGTGTGTGTGTGTGTGTGTGTGTGTGTGTGTAAGCTGCTTAATAGAGGAAGCCTGCTGCTTGCTTTTCTTCCTCAGTCCGGGTTAGAGAAGCTTTATCGAGGAAGCTTTATCACCCTTACTGATCCTTTGGATTCCCAGTGAGCTTGCCTTCCTTCTAAGCCAATTGCTTGTCATTGCATAATGCCCTTTTCTCACTGGCGATTAGTGCTATTTAACAACTTTAAAAAGGAGAAATTATTTATCTAATGAGAGCTGTTTCCAGAGTGGATTTATCAACAGTTGAAAAGATAATGTAGCATGGAGACCTCCTCATGAGCCTCAAGGCTATCTCTAGACAAGTGCAGGCCAACTCTTAACCCAAATGAAATATCTGGTGTAGAAAATGTTTTAGTTCTGGTTTATTAGTTTGGAAAATACATACTGGCTTACTTTTTACCTCCTCTCCTATCTTAGTTTGGATCTCAGACTTCAAAAATATATTCCAAAACTTGCTGTTCCCTCACTGGGGCAGGCATGAGAAATGCTCTACATTCAGTGTGCTGAAGTGCTTCTTACTCCCAGCAGAAATATTCTGGGCCTGTGTTCCGGTGATAAGTTGATAATTCCTAAAAGGACAGCCCACCCACTGATCAGGTAGAGTCAGGCTCCCTACTGTCTCATTGGCTTAACATAATGGTTAGTCTCTTTCTTTGTATAGAAAAGACTTCTGACATAATGATTTAAGCTTCCTAGGAAGCCAAGTACAAAGCCAATGAAAAAAGTGTATCTTTTTTTGAGGTGAGGGATTATTATGGAAAAAAATAGTGGACTGAAAGGCTGAAGAGCTTGAGGTGGGTTCTACTTATTTGAGTGGATGTGCAGGACTCATTCATTCCCTTTAGACAGTTTTTATTTTGTTTGTTTTGTACACACACAAAAATGTTGTATTATTCAGTCTTTACGATTTTGTTATTTCTAAGGCAGTTATTCCTTGAATTAATTTATAAGCAATAACTCATATTCTCTACACTGCTTCCAAAGGAGATAAGCAAGATATTTAAAAAAAATTATTCTTGATATAGCTCTAAACAGCAAAGGAAGCATGGGCACACTCCAGTTGTCCAGGAATTTCAGATTCCAAGGGGATATTCAAATGAGGGAGACCAGTTCAACATAAAAGGTTGAACAACCAGGTGCAAATACTCTGGAAAAGTGACCTAAAGACAAACAACTCTGTACAGACAGGACAAAGGCCCGACTCTTGACCCCAATGAAATATTTGGGGTAGAAAATGTTTTAGTTCCAGTTTAATAGTTTGGAAAATACATAGGCTCACTTCCAGTTCATACTGGCTTACTTTTTTTCCCTTCCCTATATAACCTTTGGTTTAGAATTTGGACTATTAAAAAGTGAACATTGTGTTTGGGCATTATGGTACGGCTTGACTCCATGCTTTAGAGGTACATGTTTGAGCACTTATACTTCAGTCCTATTTGGGGATTGAGACCTCAGAAAGAAGAGGACTGAAATAGAGCAAACGCTAAAGTCATTTAGTAAATATACCACTTTTGAATATTCTAGTGTTTTTTTGTATGTTAAGTCTACAAATTCATCCATGAGGATCTCTGAGGCTGGAGGAGGTTACTAATGTAGTTGGAGCTGCTTCTAGAACTGCCCTAAGAAAATTGCTTCCTGATGTCCTATCTGTGTTATAAGGTGATGTGTCTTTTAATTTGAGGTCCTCCTTGAACTGTAAGCTCCAACAAGCTTTCGCTAAACAGACTTCATTCACATTCTGAATCTGGTTTTTGTCTCACACATATTAAATTTTACAAAACAGAAAGAAACAATAGAGCTTATTAGGAAAAACTTGTTTTGAATAGCAAATTAAGCTTAATGGAAATAGGCACATGTTTTATCACGGTTTCTCCCCCCCCCCTTTTTTTTTTACCAATTGAACATTTACATCTTTTTTAATGTGCTGTGATTTCCCCCTTAAGTCTTAAGCTGGCACCACACACGTTCAAGAAATAAGACCTATATCACTTGTATCTACTGAGAGAAATCGTGTAATATTGTGGATTTCAAATGCATAGCTTTCCGAAAAAAGATTCAAGCAATCAGCCCTAAACTGTATTAATCAAATCATTGTGGCAGTCTAAGAATCCAAAGAACCACCTAATTTCTAAGAGAGTGTAAATCAACTGTCAGTTCTGACTGGTTTCAGATTATGCCTTGTTCTTGGAGACTGGAAACCTGTACAATCAGGGGTCCACCTGACTAGACGGTTTGCTGTTGAGAGATATGCCCCAGGTGGAGGCATCTTCAAAGCCAATATATTTTCTTTATAACTGGTGTCAAATTGATGTATATATTAAAAAATCTTGGAAAATGATCTCAAAAAGGAAGTAACAGCCCAATGAGCCATATGTTCAGGGAACCTAACAGGTTTCCACCGGGACCAAATTTCACTTCACCTTTTTGTCCTTATGTGCAAATAAAAACTTATCTGTAAATGCACCATTAAAACAATCCTGCAAATTTGTGAAGTCTAAAGACTGAGAAGACTAAACTCGTAACAACCAAATTGTTGGAAGGTAACAAATTTTATTAACTATTAGAAATACGTCACGTAACATGGAATTGAATTACATTTATTTGAACTCTTTAGGTTCACTGCTTCAGAGAGATACTTTTATAGAATTGGTTAATGAAAGAAAGGCTGATTAGAATAGCTAATAAATTGCTTAATTTTGATGCGGATGGTGCATCCGAGTCTCCAAGTTTACGTTTAATAAACATGTAAAGGTAATTTTCCCCTCTGTTACATAGGTTGCTATATTAACAGATTTCAGATGCCAGGGAGTTTTTCAAATGCCAGACCCTACTCCAGCACTGAGAAGTCTGTGAGGCACTAAGGACAGAGAGGCCTGCTGAGTGGTTTTCCAGAGTAGAAACCAAAAAGAATTAACATTTATTTACACACAATGCGTAATTGAAGTCTTTTAAGAATTCTCAATTAAAAAACTGTTAAACATTCTGTATTATTTTAGTTGATCCTAATAATTTTACATTCAGCTATTGTATTGGTGTGCTGAGGCATATTCTAAAAGGAAAAATGCTTGCTGTGTGCTTGAATAGTATTCATATAACTAGGTCAATCATGGTGATATAAAATACTCAAATCTTTTCAAGTGATTTTTACTTTTTTGTGTTGTACTTTTATTGTGAAACATTGCAAACTGAAGGGTAGGGAGAATAGTATCAATATGCATGACAGTTTTATCAAATCTTCACATTTTAAATTGATTTAGAGGAACAATTGTGTGTGTGAAGTTGTGCAATGGTAAAGGTCTACAGGAAAAGAATTGCACAGCATGGATTATTTTTCAGCTGCTTTCCTTTCCATCTATGGCTTGGGGGAAGGAAGTTTATGTTAATGTAGACACCTGGTTAGCTAAATAACAGGGAACCCATTAAGGAATCGCATTCTCATTCAGTCTAACTCCGACCAGTTCTCTGTAGCTGTGTTTCCTTTAACCTACTTAAACCATCAGAATGTTAATGGTTCAATGTGTTTAAACCCTTAAGGGTAGTTTATGTTAGGTCTGTAATGGTAAAAATGTAAGAATAAAAGTGTATTTTAAGCAAAAGCTGTAAACTCAACAATCAGTTTTTAAACTCCAACAGTAGGAGGAAATTATATCCAAAACCACAGCTCCAGGGCCTCAGGTTCTGCTGGATTCTCGGTCCAGGGGCAGCCACAGCCCTCATGTTTTGACCAACTTCTCTCAGGCCAGAGCTCAGAGCCAGCAATCCTGACCCCCTCAGGCCTCCAAGACTCCGAGGTAGAGGGTGGATGGCCGGTTTCCTAAGGGCTTTAGCTCACCCAGGGCAGTTTAATGGTGCTTCTCCGAGGGGTCTAGAAGCTCCTGAGTCTAGTCTTGGGTCAGGAGGCTCAGCCTTGGAAGCACAGGCCTATTTGTCTTCCTTCTGGGCGTAACTAAGTCGTGTGGTAGTTTAGCTCTGACCTGCGCTGGGGCAGGGGGGAGGGGAGAAAGGTTTTGGGGTCTGCGGGAGATCAAGGAACAAGGGCGACTTTGGTGGCGGCTGCTCCCGGGCGGGTGGGGGCGGCGGGAGGCCTATGTCGTGGCAACCGCTCTGGGGCCCGACCCGGGGTCTGCCGTCCGTCCAGGGGCCTTCTTTGTTGTTCTGGCCCCTACTCCATCCCCCCGCCCGCCCCTGGCGCTTCCTGAATTCGCTTAGGTTCCCGTTCGCCGCTCCACGCGTGCAATCCACCAGCCGAAAGCGAGTGCGCGCGACCACGCAGGTTCGCGTCCTCTTCTCCAAGACCTGGCACCGCGATCCGGGGCCCTGGGTCCGGCCGGGCCCCAGGCGCACCGGCACAGGTGGGCTCCGCGGGCACGGGCCGGCGAGCGGTGCCCGCGGAGGGTGCACGGGGCGCGGGGCCGCGAGGGGCGCGGTGGCGGTGGCTGCGCTCCACTTTCCAGCGGCGGGGAGGACGCGCGGGAAAGCGGGGGAGCAGGCAGCGGGTGGCGGCGGCGGCGCGGGCCGCTGAAAAGGAGGGAACGCCGCGGGCGGAGGGGGGCGCGCGGAGGAGGGAGGCCGCAGGAAGGAGGGAGCGCAGCAGGCAGGCGGAGGGAGGGCTGATTAGCATGCAGCAGCGCTCGCGCGCCCGGCTCCATTGTTTTAACACCTCCCCTCTCCTCCGCGCCAATCTGTCACCGTTCAGCAGGCGAACGCTGCTGCCTCAAATGCTGCTCTTCTCAAATGAGACGGATAATTAGTTGCCCCGCACGAATGCCGCACTCTTCTCACCCCTGATTGCTATCACCTTCTTGCTCCTGGCAGTTTTGACACCTCGTAATCAGCCTGCTGCTTTTCTCTTTTCTTCCCGACTTCTGCTTCCCTCCCCCCGTCCCTCCTTAGTGTGTTTATTTATTAATTATTATTATTACTATTATTATTACTATTATTTTAAATGCAATCTGGTTCCTATTTGGACGAGGCCCCCGCCGAGTCACCCTCCCGCGTAGACGTGTGCGCCTCTATATGTCGATATAAGATAGGATGTGCGTGCGTGAGTCGGGGGCGGGCTTGCGGTTTTGCGGGAAACACTGCTTCCACGCGGAGAGAATTCTCTTCTCCTTAGGACATTTCTGGGAACGGAGGAGTTGGGCGAGGGACGGGAGAGGAGAGTTGGGGAGACCTCCATGAATGCTTTGAAGATCTCTTAGAAACTAACCAACTGGGGAGTCTTGGAATCCGCTGTCAGAAGCGCGTCCTCCCCGCTCCCCTCTAACGAGCACTGACAGTCTAATTACCGCGGCTACAAGCAGCTGTCGCGGCAGCAGCCGGGAGAGAAGGCGCCACGGGCTGGGCGCGCCCGGCCGGCCCCGCGGAACCGCCGGAACCCGGCCCGACCCCCGGGGAGGATGGGGAGAAGGGCGAGGCCCCGCACCCGAGAGCCCCGCGGGCAGAAGGCGGGCCTCGGAGCCGGCGGACGCGCTCATCCTTCACATTTATAAAGTCTTTACCTTGAAGGTTAAAAGATGTGAAAGAAAAAGGAGGGGACGTGGGGAGTGGGAAGAACAGCTCCCGAGCTTCCACCCACCCCCTTTCTACCTCCCCGAGCTCTCCCTCCCCCCGTGTTGGTAAAATAACCACGCAACCCGGGCTGAGGGGGCGGGGTGAGCCAGGCGCGAGTGTAGGAAAGCAGATGTCCCCGCTGGCAGCAGCCTCAGCCTCCGGGGAGCGCGGCGCCGGGGGGCCCTCCCGGGGACATTCACCTCCCACTTCTCAGGCATCCCGCTCACAACTGCCTCGCCTCGGCGGGGGTGTGTTTTTCAGACTCAGCGTTTCGCGTGTGCAGCTTTTTTACCTGGGAGCTGTTCTTACCCGGCCACGCTTAGCAGATGTCAAGATGCAGCCCCTGCACGACTCAGTCATCAGAGACAGAGGGAGAGGCCGGGAGGGTGCCCGCTCCACCTTCAGCGGCCGCCAGCGCCGCCCCTGCCGCGCAGGAAGGAGCCGGTTCCCCAGGCCGCCTCCCGCGTGGCCCGAGAGGGCTTTTGTCCCTCAGAAGCCGGGAGCCCCAGGACCCAAAAGAAAACAAGGGCTCCCCGCTCTTCCTGCACACGTGGTGGATGTGGGAAAAGAGGGGAGCGGGGTCAGCGATACACTGTCATTGGAGTCACTTTCTGGGCTGTAATTTCTTTGGGTTGTCAGTAGTCTAGTAGATGTCAACTGTGTGAGAGGGGCTTTTCCTCTTCCAGAAAAGGAGAAAGAAAAAGCATCCCCTTTCGCGATAGGTACAGTGGTATATTCTGGCTGGTACTCACTGGAGTGTTTTTATTTTTAATTTTGTGTGTGTGTATGGGGTGGGAGAAGTGAGAGGGGAGGCTGGGTGGGTGGAGGTTTGGGGGGGGGAGGGGAGAGACTGGGATAATTGTCTAGGCATTTCCATTCAGACCCAGTGGCAATGAAAGAAAGATGTACATGCCGCAGACACCTTCACAGTGAATACCTAATCACCACTATGTCACCTGGGTGAGGAAGATGTCAGTGTGATGTGCTTGGCACCCTGAGAAGTTGAGGCACTGCTCTCAGCCTTCCTCAAGTTAAGGCTCTTCACTGTGGCACAGGGGCCTGCTCCAACTCCCTCATCCTAAACCCTCCAGCTTTTCCAAACACATGTTCCAAAGAAGGCTTAAATTTCTGTTTTGAGAGTTGCAAATCAATGTTTACTTCATAAAATGTAAGTCATGCCTCAACCATTTTAAAAAATTGGGGGTGGGGGAGGGAGGGAAGAGAAACCTAAAAGAATTACAGGGAAGGAAATTTTAAACGTTTTGCAGCCTTCTGAACTGGTATCTTCTCCATGTCTCCCAGTGGCCACCAACCAGGCTGCTAACAATGAGTAACAAATTTATCAACAAGAATGTGAATATTACTAATATAAATAAATATGGATATAGTTTTAGATTTGCTTCCATTAAATGCAAGTATGTTTCTTTAGTTAGTGTGAAAAATAATTAAAAAATTCAAAGTGAGCTACTAGTTGTAATAAAATATCACCTAACCTGGTATCACTCTTCTATCAAGTTACTGGAAATAAAACATGCATTTTATAAACTTCCCAAAAATGTGTTTTTTTTTCCTTTACATTTTTTTACTCAGGAACAAAGAACACATTGATGATCACAATATAAGTAACTCTTTAAATACTTAATTCATTTCATCATGTAGCTACACAGAAAAATTAAAACCAAGTATATTATTTTAAAAAATCTGAAGTGTTTAAATTGTTTTACTAGTGATTTTATCACTGGGCAACAAATGTCTTAGGTTTTGTATTTAGATGCTCATGTTGTCTGCTATTCTCTATTATAGGTTTATTAGAAAAGCATATCACGTAGAGTATAAATAATTTAAAAATTTTAATGAAAACAAATGAAACATTTGACATCACCAAATTCAATAGATATAACTAGGATTCCAAGCAATAAGCTTAGACAGTTGAAACAAACATAAATTATGGTCATACAATTCTGTTAAGTCACATACATAATTTTGAATTATGGTAATAAACACTGTAAACATGAACACAATCAACTGCAATTTGATCTTTTAAAAGATAATAAAGGAGGGTTATAATGTAAGTTGAGAAAAAATTCAAATATCTGTGATTTTTCAATAAATGATCTTGAACTAACTTTGCAATCAAGTATCTACAGTATTACAAATCCCAAATCATCACATAGAACAGTGATATGTCTGTTTTCAAATGTGTCTTAAGTCTCCTCATTTAAAGTGTGAATTAAGATGCCGGAGGAAATCCCCCATGGAAGTAATGGATGGTGGGAGAACTTCGTGACAGAATTCACATACTCGAGGTATATGCAGTTCTGAGCCTGTGCGACTTAGTACCGATGATAAGTCACTGTCTTGATTAGGAAAAGGCTTCCAAACAGGCTGCAGGAAACAAAGAAAAACATTTCCTGTTATTTGTACTTAAAATCAATTTTCATTGAATTTCAAATTCAAATAGTTTGAATGGGTTATGTGCATATATATGAAATCCCTAATATGAAAGCAAATTACCTTTCCATAGAGTTTGCGTGAGACATGACTACATTCTCTTTTTCATAAGGGGTACAACTCAACTGTGATTACAAATCACTTAAATATACTTCCATGTACTTTGTCTTCACATATTTAAAAATTTTCCAACTTTAGCACCAGCATATTTTAATACCAGTACCACAAAGGCAGAAGTTTTAGAACAACAGTCGATAATTGAGACCTTAAAAATTAAATTCTACCTTTTCTATTTTACAATAGAAACCTTAAATTATAGGGCCTTTATTAATACATAGTCCACTAGATATAATATGTATATATACATGCATTGTGATGAAGAGAAATTCAAATTTCACTACTCATAAACAAATACATAATGAATAAATCATATGCAAATGTTTTTTTTGATTTTTGAAAAGTTTTTTTTCTTTGAAACTACTAGACAAATTCCATTGATTATTTGTGTTTTTTGAAAATCACAAACATTTAGCCCTAACTGGTTTGGCTCAGTGGATAGAGCATCGGGGCCTGCGGACTGAAGGGTCCCAGGTTCGATTCCAGTCAAGGGCACATGCCTGGGTTGTGGGGGTTGATCCCAGATGGGGGGCGTGGAGGCAGCCAATCAATGATTCTCTCTCATCATTGGTCTCTCTCTCTCTCTCTCTCTCTCTCTCTCTCTCTCTCTCTCTCTCCATCTCTCTCTCTCCCTCCCTCCCCCTTTCCCTTCCTCTCTGAAATAAAAAATATATATATTAAAAGAAAACACACCACAAACATTTAAATTAATCATTCAACAAAATCTAACACCTGATGTATTCTTTCTTATTTTGCTCCTGTTACATAGTGCATAGTCTGGCCTTCTTTATTCCTTTTAGTGGCTGAATGAAGTAAAATCTGTTGATAGTTACCTAATTATAGAATTATAGAAAATTGTAATTCAACAAAACTATAAGCAGCACATAAATACCCTTAAATAACTGAATTTATTCGTAAAAAAAAAATAATACGAGAAGGGCAAGAAAAAGCCTTTTAGCTTCATAGGAGGTGTGCAATAAATACTTGTTGATTGGACTATCTTATTTTCCTAAAGTGTTGCAAGCCAAATTATTTTTTAAACTTGCTTTCTTACCTTGCATAGATGAATTACCTTGACATAGCTAAATTCTGATAGTTTGAGGAAAATCGCCTCAAAAAGTCTATTTAAAGAGACACCTTTGTGTTCCTATTACTAATATGTTTTTAAAGTAATAGCCTAGTTCAACATCTAATACAGTGTTAGTTTTCATTCCCTCAATCAATCTCTTTCATTCTAGTTAGCCAATCATTTACAAAAACAGTATATGTATCACTAGTTGAAACATTTAGATATTAGTATGGAGGGCTAATAATAACACTGACTCAATTCCTTTTGTGAGAAGTGGTAATTTTATTACATAAAACAGTAATATCTGAAACATACATTTTGAAATAATTTTTGAAAAAAACCTTTCTTCATGATAAAGAAGCAGTAATCATTTTGAGTATATAAGCAAATGTCTAGTTAGCTAGATTTAAATTTTACTGCTTGCAGTTTAAACAAAAAGTACAACTGATTACTACCTACCACCTTAATGGGAAATTGATTCAGATATAAATAAAAAAGGTATGCTAAAATAATTATTAAGATCTATACAATACTAAGAAATAGACTTAGAAGCAATTTAGCTTCTAAATTTGGTGAGCCAATCTTCTACTGCAATTTATCTTCAAAGTCCGTATTTATCTTTCTTTGTTAGGAGCTATTACTTAAGATTTGATCTCCTCATAGAATTTAGATGGGGTCCCAATGACTGACTCAGCAAAAGTAGGAAGAAAGTCACACAGAGCAAAAATAAGCAAGATATATTTTAGATTTTCTAATGATAGCCGAACGTATAAAAAAAGTGTTCAGTAGTAATGATTGATAAAAAGTAAAAATCTGAAAGACGTAACCACAATTTTGCTCCTGTTATTTCAACTCAAATTTTATATTTATCATACTAGCTTTATTAATACAAATAAAATAGAAAAATATTTTTAAAAACCCATCTTAAGAAATAGTTTTTCAATCCTAAACTGAAACATGGCCTTCAAATCAAACTAATTTTGCCTTTCCTGCCAAAATATCAATTATCTAACCTTATGCCCCATGTCTTGTGACAGCTCAACACCAATTCTCCTGCATTTTTTAAGCTGAATACTTTTCCATCAAGTTGTAATCACATACCAGCTGTTTCCCTGCTCTATCATAGAAAGCAAATGCACAATGCAGGGTGCCATCTACTGAAACATGAATGCACAGGCTAACTAACTAGTAAAAGGACAAGCAAGAAATATAATGGAGAAAAAAGTAACAAGCATTAGAACTGATGCATTTCACAGCTCCACAGGAATTCTACTTGCAATAAATGAAATTGCTTAATTTGCTTCATTTAGTAGTAACTTATCACTAAGACTATGATGTGAAATAAGGTACAAAGTAGAATATAAGTGAGTTTGTAATTAAAGTTTATTGTCAGAAATGCCTAGTTTTCCTCACTACTAAAATATACCACAGCTTGGCTATTGCATCGTTTGTATGCTGATTTAAAAGTCTATAGCCTATCTGAGTACTTACAAAGCCAAAGGGTATTCATCAAGTTGTTTAAGACAAAGAGAAATCAAATGTCTGCAAGTTATATAGACATTTATACCAATCTGTATGTTCATGAGTATCTGTTTATTTTAACAATTATATATTTTCATTTGCCTTCAGGCATTAAAAACTTTTTTTTAAAACTAAAAAAAATTATCCTGTGATAGTACCTGAATAAAAAGGATGGTAGGAGTGGATTGGGGGGCATTAAGAAGTCTGCGAGTTTTAGGAACATTAAAGTATTTAATTAAAATCATATATATGCAGAGACTATTAAAAATATGTTAGGCTGCATGTTCAGTGCCAAATTAGAAACCAAAACTGAACTGTACAAATCTATGTACTGTATAAATGAGAATGTAATAGGATTATTAGTTGAAAGACAGATTACTTATTTTGATAAATGGGAATATACAATGCAATTATTTACTTATGCTACATCACAGATTCTTGTAAAGATGAGTATGATCTACACAAACTGTTAAATAGAGAAATGCCACTTGTTTCACAGTATGAAATTTAAAAAAGAATCCTATTATAACACTGATGCTGAGTGAAAGAGCTCTGTAAAGGGACTAAGAAAGTGACACGTGCTAGATATGGATAAGGCTTATGTATATTTTAAAACGTGTCATAAGTTTTAATTAAGGTACTTTATAATAGAGCTTTCCCATATTCATCCTTTATAATTTCATATCATTTATTATAGAGCTTGGATCTTTTATTGGGAGCTTAAATTGGCTAGTCATTAGTTTAAAAGGATGTCCAATAATCTGAAAGAGATGTATATCTGTGCCTGTTTGGCAAAATGTGTGTCCACACATAATATACTTGTTAATGCAAAACAGTTACCTGCTGTGGTCCTCGGATAGCTTTTCCTGGGGAATCAAGTGAAGGAAAAGGTGTATGAGACAGGTCCTCAAGTGGTAATGTATTTACATACAATGCATTATGGTCTCCAGGTGGCAAACACGGAGCTCTATCCAGAGTGGTCCTGATACAAGTGTTTACAAGATTTGAGGATTCTGTATTGTCAGTTGTTTTAAGGTTTTGTATAGCTGAAGCTATGGGGTCAATTCTCTGAATTTCAAATAAAGTTTCTTCTGTTTTAACAAAGTTTCCCAGGTCGTCTCTGATATCTATATTGAATTTATCTTGGCACACAGCCTCAGATGCAGCAGGACCAAGGACGTTGGGTCTTTCTGAAGTGCTATGCAAGAAAGTAGAGTCACTGTCCATCGGTGGAAACTTGACATTGAATTTAGAAAGTGATTCAAAAGAGGTGTCCTCTTCATCTTGGCCCAGTCCTCTTGGTGTGACAGATGTGATGCAGGATGCACTTCTATTTATATCATCGTTAGCCTGAGGCTCAAACAGCGCTTCTTGTTTATCTGCTTTATCCGTACATTGTATAGGCACCGAGCACTGTGTTTCTGCAGAGAAAAGAACACACAAGGAAAACAGTCATATACCAATCATTCTTAACAATCTGAATTCAATTAGCCTTGGACAGATGAGCATTATTTTTTTCTATTGGTTTTTATAGGAACTGAAGACAACTGTGATTTTTTACATTTGCTACCGTCTTACACAGAAATATTAGCATTCTCTGGTGGGTGAACTGGAACATGCTTATTAGCTGCAGTTTAACTGCTTTGTATTTTCCCCCCAGGTCTTTTGCTGTAAGCTTTGCATCTTGTTCACAATTCTACTCTTCTACACTTAAAAACCCCCAAAACCGTTTGCTTGTAATGTATACATTTAAAATTTTGTCAGGAAGAGAAGCTGCAACTGCGAGCTTGCTTATTAGACAAATACCTTGTTAAAAGGGAAAATCCTTATGAGATTACACACACACACACACACACACATATTTATTACAGATTAAAAACCTATATGAATTAGCATATAGCAAAAATTTCAAAGGTCATTCATTTCCCCTAATATCACTGTGTGACAGTATATCACCAATCTATGTAGTCACTGTCTACTCTCAATAATCTATGTGAGAGAGTAGTGCAGGAGGAGGCGGGGATTGGGGAGAAAGAAGAGAGTAGAGGTAAAAGAAGGATGAAGTTTTGGAATGCATGTTTAGCAAATTATATATGAATATATAAAAGCTCATCTTATAGATTAAAAAAAGGCCTCTGTAGATAACAGGTAGATATCAGGTAGATAGATACCAGGGCCTCTGTAGCTCATTTATCTAGAAGTCACTTGTCCAACAAATTCAGCTCTCTAGGACATAGGCAAAGCTAAAAAAGTAAATGGAGCTTCTCAGGAGTCAGAATTAGAGCCTCAAGCCCCACAGATATATGAGTTTTGCTCTTATTCTCATTTTAGATTTATTCTTACAAGCTTGATGATGTGTCCCTAGCTCATAGCTGGTTAGAAGCAGCATATTAGAAGGTATGGATATAGTTGTTGAAGGCAGATATACTTGTCAACAAAAGCTGAAGGCAGGAGAGGAGACAAGAAAAAAAAGCAGATATAAGAACTCAGAAAACACTAGTCTTGTTTAGGGCCAGGAGGGGCTACATTTCTCAAGGAAAAAACAAACAAACAAACAAATAAACAACCCCAAACAAAAAAACAATGATCAAAGCACTTTCCATGTTGATGACCCTGAGACATTAGAAAAGGCTGTTATGCTCTACAACAGCCGTGGGCAAACTACGGCCCGCGGGCTTGATCCGGCCGTTTGAAATGAATAAAACTAAAAAAAAAAAAAGACCGTACCCTTTTATGTAATGATGTTTACTTTGAATTTATATTAGTTCACACAAACACTCCATCCATGCTTTTGTTCGGCCCTCCGGTCCAGTTTAAGAACCCATTGTGGCCCTCGAGTCAAAAAGTTTGCCCACCCCTGCTCTACAATGTTACTTCAAGAAGGCAGTGAGGTTGGAAGTTGATAATGTATTTTCATTAAATGGGCAAACAATAAAAATTAAAAACGATTATCACTTTAACAATGTAAATATCACTGAAGCTGTACATTCAGGAATGGAAAATTGACCAATTTTGGATGCCGATTTAAGCAGACAGTTGTACAAAGCACCTTGCACAGTATCTGTTCAGGTTAGTAGAGACTTAGGAAAAGTCAGTTCCTTCCCTTCCTCTAGGGTCTTTGCAGTCTCATACCAAGTTGCATTCCAATAATCCAACTGTTTGGTCCCTCTGTTATATACCTTCTATATTTTTTAGTACAAACCACCTTCTCTTGTTAGATTATTATAATAGCCTTTGAACTGCTTCCTTGCCTCTAAATTTATCTCATATTTAATCCATTCTCTACATCCCCCCACTCCCTACTGCCTTAATTTTTCTAAAGTGCAAATCTGGTCCTGTTACCTTCCTAATAAAACCTTTTCATGGCTCTCCATGGCCCTCAGCCCCTAGTCACCTCTCCATTCTCTCATATTCACTATACCTGTCTCACATCTTACTCTGGCTATAATGAACTTTAGTAGAGTGCTCCAAAATAGATATGCTCTCTTCTTTTGTGGTTTTTGCATATGCTGTGCAGACTACCTGGTATCCCATCCCACTACTCTTTTTCTAACTCTTACTTGCTCTTTATTCCTTGGCTTAAATATTAATTTATGTGGATGGCTCTTCTGGCTTCCCAAGACTGGTTTATGCATGACTTGGGTGCTCTGCAGACTAAACACTCTGCATTGTACCTGTAAGCATAGCTTTATTAAAGGTATGCTTAAAGTTGTTTCTTAAGGTTCTAAACTATGTTTTGTTTTCCACTTATTCTCAGTACCTTGCCCAGTGCCTGGCACATAGTATGCCCTCAATAAATGCAGTCTGAATGAATCTGTATTCTCTTCCCCTCAGAGCTAGGTATAAGAATCTACATTTGCTAGATAATCTGGCCTAGGAGTGGTACAGTAATTGAGATCAAGCTTAATTGTTTAGCAAGATTTCTTTGTCTGCTGAGGTTCTTAAAGTCCATTAACTCTCAAGTAGTCATTTTCCTAGTAGTAGATTTAAGAGTGGCAAGAAATTCTAGGAAACAGCACTTCCTTTGTAGATTATACTTGCTAATTGCAAATAACAAATAAGGAAAACCAACAGTTGAGGCACCCAAATTCTGTATCACCTGAGAAGGAAGAAACACTTATCAAAATGACTGTTACAAGAAGAGTCTGCTGCTGCTGATAATGCCAACATTAATAGTGCTTCTATGTGCTATGCACTATTATAATCATTGTATATACACAATTTCATTTAATTTTCAAAATAATCACGTGATAGGTACTTTATTATCTCCACTTTACCAATGAGGAAAGGAGGCATGCATGGAGAGGTAATTCCAAGGCACTTGGCTAATGGATGAGTGGTAGATCTGGCACTGGGACCCAGGCAACCTAATTCTAGAGCCTGTGCTCTGGACCATTACGCTAAGTTGAACATGCCAGTTTCTATACACAGAGGAGTCCACAAAATGACAGAAATGTGCTATGAATTTCTTTTCCTGTCCTCCCTGTGAACAAAACATGAAAAACCCAAACAGCTGTATTAAAGCAGATATTTCTTTCAGCATAACTACCTGGCATAGATCAGTCACATTAAAAAAAAAAATCTTCTGGCCCTAGCTGGTTTGGCTCAGTGGATAGAGTGTCGGACTGCGGACTGAAGGGTCCCAGGTACGATTCCGGTCAAAGGCACGTGCCTGGGTTGCGGGCTCAATCCCAGCTGGTGTGCAGGAGGCAGCCAATAAATGATTCTCTCTCATCATTGATGTTTCTATCTCTCTCTCCCTCTCCCTTCCTCTCTGAAATCAATAAAAATATATTTTAAAAAATCTTCTGAATTAATCTGCTCAAGCAATGAAAGTTACTTTCTACCAAAAAAAAATTTTTTTAGCCCAGCCGGCATGGTTAATGGTTGAGTGTTGACCTATGAACTAGGAGGTCATGGTTCGATTCCCGGTCAGGGCACATGCCCAGGTTGCAGGCTCGATCCCCAGTGTGGGCATGCAGGAGGCAGCTGATCAATGATTCTCTCTCATCATTGATGTTCCTGTCTCTTTCTCCTTCTCTTTTTATCTCTGAAATCAATCAAAAAAATTTAAACGTATGATTTTTAAGGCTTCTAGAAATCCAAGTTTAGAAAACTTAACATTCAAATGAGGTACACGAAAGCACTAACAGTGTACTGAGAAACTTGATCAGGTGAGCAAATTGCTTTTCTATTTTGTTTACTTCAAGAAAACTTATTTTTGCAGGGGAAAAAATATAAAATGAGAAATATTTTTAGATTTAAAAAATTTTAAAGTATAGGCTATACACTGAGACTACTTTACAGTTTAACTTGTATATCGCCAAAATAAAAAAATCTGATGGTTGTGACCCTCTAACCCAATTATTCTTTTGCCCCGATCTCCACTGAAATAGAACCCTCCCTTCCACCAAATAGTGCTTTTTTTGAAGCTACATTTGCTTAAATATACATTTTTATCTTTATTCCTTCTCAAGGCTATTGCCATATGTGGATGAAATGGAAAACGAAAGTAATAAAAAGGAAACATACAAGTCTACTAACAGCAATTTTCACGAATTATATGTTTATTTAAAAGTAAAAATCAAATGTTAACAAAAGAAACATAGGGACAATAACATTAAATGTACTTTTTTCAGATGTATTATGCAAATCACATTTGAAATAGTTCCTTTATACTTTTTCAAAGTAGTGTTTTATCCTTGAAAAACATGCCTAGACATCTTTTTCCAAAACATTTCTTTTTTTTTTCCTTTCCCCTTTTGATCTACTACTGTCAACAGCCTAATATTTGATATTTTGGTTTCTGTTTGGACCCAGCAAAACTTCAGTTGGAATCTGTGGCACAACAGATTTAAAACATTTCAAGAATAATGTTATATTTACTTTTTGTGATAGTTAATAAAAAGCGTAAGAATAATGTTAGGAAGCAGCTTTAATGGGGAAGAAATTGAAGTTAAACACTCAGTGTTCTAGTTGACAGATACATACTAGATTTAGACCTGTGCAATTTAGAAATGGTCAAAGTATGAAGCCATGGATAATGTGGTAAGGCCAACGAATATTTCACCATTTCGATGTTTTGATAAGATGTTAATGTTCAAAAAAGCATGTTTATGAATTCCAGGTACTACTTCTCTATAGCTAGTATATTTTAAGTAAAAATAATTCTTTCGCTTCCTAAGTACCTAGTGTTTTTAGTTGGCACAGATCAATCAATTTCTAACAAACATGACAAAAATTAAGATGGAAAAATTACTTTGGAGAGGAGGAAGAGAGGAGAAGCAATACATTATGTCTATCTACAAAGATTGTTTTGTTTTTCCAACACAACATGGTGTTCTTTTTCTGAAAATAAAATGGCAGTAGTAAGCAAAAAGTGAATTCACACTACAGAATAACTTTTAAATAGCCTAGATATAAGAGCTATAAGAAATGGAAAGTGATCTTTAATTAAAGGGGTGTTAGTCAGCACTGCTGCAACATCTTTCAGAGTGAAAACTGTAAATCACATCTCTTGGGAATTGCATATAGAATATCTCAAATCACAAGGGTAAAGGAGAATTTATCATAACTGATCAGTTTACCTTCCTTTTGTTTTCATAAGTGCTTGGTAGCCAGGTTCAATCCCCAGAATTTTGCTATTCATATGAACTACTGATGCAAACACCAGGAAGGCAGTCTGAGGTTTTAGAAAAGGGTGGAGCTTTTAAAAAAACACTGCAACATGTGTAGAACAGATGTTCCTTTTAAGTTATTTTTAATACTAAGTTTGTACTTTGTGCCTCCAACAGAACTGGCCTCACAAAATGTGTAATGTTTATTTCTCAAACCAAATTACAAGCATCTATCTATAGTGTTCAATTAACTTTCAGACAGAAGTTAAAAACAAAGCTGATGTTATAATGTAACTCAGCTCATATATGTTAGTGTAGCTATAAGATTGCTTACTAACATATGAATTAATGTTTTATAAGACCCCAGAAAGGCAACTAAAAACTATTAGAGATATATCCTATATTTTGTATTTTTTCCAAGGTGAAACTTCTCATTAAGATGATTAGTAATTGTGTCATTCAATTTAATCTACTATATGTATCACACACAATAAAGAGGGAAAGAGCCAAGAAATTACATAAAATTATACATTACAAAATGTAAAGAGCACTTAAAATATTTCCATAATAAAAAAGAAATATCAACCAATAAAATTATTATCAATAATATTAATATTACATTAAGTCAAACCTTACCAGCTGCAGTGGCTGAGACATTAAGTTTGCTTAAGTGGTCTTTTTGAGCTTTTGCTAGCATGCATATTCTATGAAATTCTTCTTTCAGATCCCAGAAAGTCTTCTCTATATAACTCCTAAAAATAAATCAATATTTAAAAATTTAAGGATATTTCTTCAAATATTCTTTAATCATAATTAAAGTTATATAGCACATATTTATGTATCATAAAATAATTACTGAAAAGTTAAAGTTAAAAAAAATGTTTTCAATTCCTAGAAAATATCCCCCCAAACAATTCTAATGTTTGGAGAGCCAGGCACAAAGTAAGTGAAAAATGAAAAGTTCTAATACATAAACGTAGGGCAGACTAACATATGTACTTATTCATAAATCACACTTATGCTGTCTCATTCGCACATTAGAAATATCAATGTATTAACTTTTGTTCTCTGTAAGCTTCTTAAGTAGAAGAAAATTAAATACTCCTCACTTTGATAAAGTTCACATTAAGAGCCACTGTATAAAACAATGTGGCCGTAATAGTTGGTCGAGAAATCCTTAATACAAAATATTAGTGCTTTAGAAAATTCAATTTTTAGATTCACCTCTGCTATAAACTGTATAACTTATTTAGGTTATTTTCACATTGAGCAGCCTTGGGTTAGTCTCTTCTAGTTCTAGAGGCTGCTATTTTCTTACAACTGCTAATATTTACAAAATATGTAAGTAAGAATATATTTCAACATTTATAATTTTTAGAGTTGGCAAAAAAAAAAAGATATAGAACTACCTTTCATGGAATAAAGGACTGTCAAAACTCCTTGGTGAAGTTTCTTTTCTAGGAGAAGAAACCTCTTGTCTTCTTTCCTTAGAGATACAAAATAATTAACACTTTAAATTGCTTCTAAACTCAATAAGAATGGGTTAACAAAAGACACAATGGAAAATTTAAATTCCTCATTGAAAAATAAGTTTAGGTAGCTTACAGATATGTAAGATTTTTTCCCCTTTAAATGAAAATAAGGGGAAAAGGAAAACAAAGGCAGAAAAATAGGATGAAGACAAAGTATTTCTGTTCAGTTATTATTTCCAATACTGATAATTCAAGAAATTTCCTCAGACCCACCTATTGATCAAAATTGCTACTCTGATCACTAGTAGCACCTGAAATGACCAGAAAGTTTAGGGGAGAAAATGTGTGTGTGTGTGTACACTTCTTTTCTTTGCTAGGGAATGCAGCTGTATTAGAGGAAGAAACCAAGCAACAGCTCCTTAGCATTTAACAAGCATTTTAAAGATAGTGCAATTTATGTATTTAAGCTTCTTTAACACAAGTTCTTGCCTTTCACTCCCACCCTGTGCTTACACTGGTATTACATTTATTCTGACATTTAAAAGTCAATATTGAAAAATGTGATATAATGTATTGTATGGTTTAGATTTAAAAAAAATTCTATCATACCTAAAAACTTTGTGTACCTTATAAAGCTATAAGTTGACAAATTCCAAGATGTGAGGAAGTACTAATATCATACAATTATAAATTATAATTCAGTCAAAACGGTTAAGGACTTAAATTTAAGTTCAAACCAGTGGACATTTATTTTTTTTTTAAATATTTGATTGATTTTTTACAGAGAGGAAGGGAGAGGGATAGAGAGTCAGAAACATCTATGAGAGAGAAACACCGATCAGCTGCCTCCTGCACACTTCCCACTAGGTACATGCCCTTGACCGGAATCGAACCTGGGAACTTTCAGTCCGCAGGCCGACACTCTATCCACTGAGCCAAACCAGTTAGGGCAGTGGACATTTACTTTTAGTGACTTTTAAGATTTTATTCAGTTAAGGTCATCATAGCTTTTATGTGATTTTACCTTACTATTTCTTATCATCTGAGTATATCTCCCTTTAATCTTGCTTTTCAAAAAGCTCTTTCAATTTCATAGGAGTCTCATTTGTTCTTTAAGAAAAAGACTTGATTCCTGTTTTTCTTAAAATTAGTATCTTCTCCAATTTATTTCAGTTTATTGCTCTACTTTTCCTGCTTTTTATAATATACTAGAGACCCAGTGCATGGATTCATGCACTGGTGGGGGGCGTGGCCTGCGGGAATCGGCCTGCTGTGGGAGTGCTGCTTATCCCGGTCAGCCGAGCAATGGTGGACCCACCCTCTGAGTGGCTGCTGAAGGAGGAAATTAGTCTGAGCTGATATTTCAGGGTAATGTCTTCGGTAAAGGCGTGCTCTGTGTCCTGGAGGAACCTGGCAAGAGAGCTTTGCACCCCAAAGCCACTTGGTGAATGTCCTTGATGTGTGATGCCAGGTGGTGACACCATCGGGGATGATCAGGGCAGCTGTGCTTCAGGATCCTCAGCCGTCAGGACAGCCTCCCCGGGGGTCCACAGTCATGTCCCCTCTCGCCATCTGCCTATGCCAGCTCCCCGTGCTCTTTCTAGAACACACCTTAGAGGGCCTGCATCAGCTGGTGGGGTCAGGCCAGAGTCCGGATCGTCTCAGGTATTTGATAGGTGCAGAGACTCAGCCTCACCCTGGGCCCGCTAGCGGCTGCTCCCGCTGCAGAAGTAGCTGCTCATCCCAGTCAGCCGAGTGGCGCTCCCACTGTGAGAGCATACTGACCACCAGGGGGCAGCTCCTGCATTGAGCGTCTGCCCCCTGGTGGTCAGTGGGCGTCATAGCGATTGGTCGCCCGGTCGTTCTGGTCATTCCGCTGTTTGGTCGCTGGGATTTTATATATATAGATATTTTCCAGCTTTTCTAATATACAATCCTAAATACCAGTGCTTGCTTAACATTTCTAAAGTAGGGTATTACTTTAGTAATTAGTAAAATAAAATCTTGGCAACCCAATTTGTGATTTTATATATTATATCTAGTCAGATTGAGGAAAAATAAAGATCATTTCCTGCTGCATACTTTTTGTCTGACAAACATTTAGGGCATGTTTTCTTCTAGATTAAAATTGCTTTATTGAGCTTATAAAACAGTCACTCAGAAAACATTTTCACATTCAGTTTGTTTTTGAAAGTGGCAGACAAAGTTTTTCTTTAGTGCTATGTGCAATTAGAACATGCAATGCCTTTTAGTGTGGATTAGGAAGAAAGGTCACATGCCAACCATTCAGGATGCTAAATTTTGAAAAGATTATATTAAATCCATATCAACAAAATCTGAAGTAATATTAAGAGAATAGAAACATTTGAGAACGTTAAACAAATCATAATAAAATATGTAATTAAATTCAATGGAACATCTAATCTCTTTTTAAAATTTACTACTCTAAGTTCTTGATATGAAAAACAATTATTTCATTAGGAGCTAGAATAAACCAAAAAGAAGTACTCTAATTTGAGCCATAAATGAAGGCAGTTACAGAAAGTGATAAAGACTATTTCATTTGTCAAATTACTGATGATTTTGACATAAACTAGGAATGACTGCTTCTGATGATAAGGAAGCTTTAAAAGGGGAGAAGATGGAGGAAAAGGTAGGAAAAGAATGATAAATCGTTGGCTTCTCAAATAACTAATGTTAACTTATTTCTGTTATGTTTAGATTTGATTACTGGTGTGGATGAATTTATCTGGAAAAGACTCCTTGGGTGTACTGCCAGGGGGTAAGGAAGGACTCACTCTGAGGAATTTTTACTCTTCTTTGGGGTTAGAAATACAGCTCTGCTTACTATTATTTTTGTTATTATTATTGAAGGAAAGTATTGTTCAATACTTTTAGAAGTTGATTGTTCTAAGCAATGTACTGCCCCTTTTATGATTGACACCAAATAAGTCTGCTGATATATTAAGTAAAAATTTTAGGTCCCCAACACCCCAAGAAAAAAATTTTAAAAGGCACCTTTTGACATGTTAGTTCCGTTAAAAAAAAAAGACAAATAGGGTTAATCTAGAATGGATGTAGTATTTTCCATTGACACAATTTTCTGAAAATGATCATTTATTTTTTTTAAAGGATTAGTATAGTCAATGGCAACTCCAACGCTTTTTCAGAAACTTAGGATTTCTTTTCAATGCTAAATTATCTTAATGAAGATTTCTCAGTTTGTTGAGCATCCCAGAGAGGAAGTACACATTAGAAGAGATAACTTCTATTTTCCTTTCTACTCTCAATATTATCCAAATGGACTCTGCACTGCAGGAAGTTGAAGGCATTACAACTTCAAATAAGAAAGCAAGGGAACTTTGAACATTATGCTTTAGGAGATTTTAAACATTAAATCATTCAACAAATAAATTTGTCTTGAGGTACTAAAACTTAAAATACTTAACATTATAAACTGTTCCAAGTACTAGTTTGGAAATGCTGAACTTGTGGAATGAATACTGACATAAGAGTTTTACACGTCGTACTTTAAACCCATTTGAAAGAGTTGGAAGATATTGTAAAATGATTCCTTAAATTTTCTTTTATGCGAATAGGGAGAACTTTGTTTTAGTATATATAAATCAATTTAAGCTTATTATATGTAAATCAATTTATCCATCTCATTGATGGATATTATATAAAAAATATATGTTTAAGGGCTATTTGAATAAGCAATAATATTTAAGAAGAAAGAAAAACAAACAAACCCGAAGTGGCCAATATTTCATTAGGCCAAAGCCAGGTTTATTCTTAATGCAAAGGCAATGGAAAATATTTTTGTGCTGGAGTCCAGGTTCTGTTAGATATCAACATCTACCTATCTGGGTAACTCAGTTGGTTAGGGTATCATCCTGATACACCAAGGTTTCAGGTTCAATCCCAGGTCAGGGCACATATAAGAATCAACCAATGAATGCATAAATAAGAGGGACAACAAATTGCTGTTTCTCTCTCCCTTCCTCTCTCTCGAATCAATAACACACAACACACACACACACACACACACACACACACACGTATATATCAATATCTCAAAGAAAGAAATGTATATTTTCCCTATGCCTGCTTTTAAAATATTTGGTAGTAAAAGTGCAAGTATTTTATTCCATTTATAAACCAACCAGAGGCCCGGTGCACGAAATTTGTGCACTGGGGGGGGGGGGCGCTGTCCCTCAGCCCAGCTTGTGCCCTCTCGCAGTCTGGGAGCCCTCGGGGGATGTCCGACTGCTGCGGAGGTGGGAGAGGCTACCGCCACCGCTGCTATGCTCGCCAGCTGTGAGCCCGGCTTCTGGCTGAGCGGCGCTTCCCCTGTGGGAGCGCACTGACCACCAGGGGGCAGCGCCTGTGTTGAGCGTCTGCCTCCTGGTGGTCAGTGTGCATCATAGCAACCAGTTGTTCTGCCGTTTGGTCGATTTGCATATTAGCCTTTTATTATATGGAATTTGAAAAACACAGAAATGATTCACAATAGGCAAGATATTCAATCTAATTGTCTATTGGCAGATGAATGAATAAAGAAAATCACATCTATATATCTATATACCTATCTCTCTCTCTCTCTATATATATATATATACTGTATATCCCTATATATAGATGTAGATATAATAGGATATCATACACATACACATATAAAGGAACATTTTAAGGCTGAATATATCAACTTTAAAAAAAGAAAGAAAGATGTCATTTGAGACAGTGTGGATGAACCTGAAGGATATTATGCTATGAGAAATAAGCCAGGCACAAAAAGACAAATACTGCATGATCTTACTTGTATGTGGAATTTAAAAAGTTGAATTCTTAGAAGTAGACAATAGAATGGTGGTTGCGAGGGTTTGTGGAGTGGGTGAATAGTTACATGTTAGTCAAAGAGGACAAAATTTCAGTTTCAGGGGATAAGTAAGTTCTGAAGATCAAATCTACAGCACGGCGACTACAGTTAATATTACTATTGTAATACTTGAATTTGCTAAGAGAGTAAGTCTTAAATGTTTTCACCGCAATAAAAACGAAAGATAACTATGTGAAGTGACAAATATATTTGATTGATTGTAATAATCATTTCATAGCCCTAACCGGTTTGGCTCAGTGGATAGAGCGTCGGCCTGTGGACTGAAGGGTCCCAGGTTCGATTCCGGTCAAGGGCATGTACCTTGGTTGCGGGCACATCCCCAGCAGGGGGTGTGCAGGAGGTATATTTTAAAAAATAATCATTTCATAATGAATATGTATCAAAACATCATGTACACTGTAAATATATACAATTTTTGTTAATTATACCTACATAAAGCTGGAGGAAAAAAGAAATGCAATGAAAAATTTAAATTCAGAATCACATTTTTTCTAAGCAACTAGAGTCAGTGAAATTAAATTGAGTTATGAAACTTGTGAAGATTTTCCTAAATTCATTAATATGAAGTATCTTCTCTCATATGAAAGAAATCTAAACTTTAAAGGCTAATACTGAATATAGGTGGTAAGTTTTCAATGATACATATTTGAATACAGTGATGACTGTCACTTTTATTCCAGTGTTCATATCAAAGATTGCTTTTAAACTTTGAGATTCTTGCATGCAAAAGGAATATTTATTTTCCTGAGTGTAGCCAGTATTTGATTTTGTTTCTGGATGAGGCTTAACAGAATTATACTTTTAAAACAAAAAAAGAACTATGCTCTTACTTGGAACAATGTAAACTAAGAAACTGAAAATAAGGACTCACTTATCACTTAAGTTTTTTACACTAAGAATAAATGTTAAAAGGAGAAACTGAGGTAAAATACAGTAAGGGGCAAAAGTAGGTTTACAGTTGTTCATATGGAAAATAATACAATAAATAAATAATACAAAAATAAACCGTTTCATGTACTCACAACTGTAAACCGACTTTTGCTTCACTCTGTATATACTTACCAGGTTTAGATACACTGAGACAAGGATGTTATGATGAAAGTCAAGCACTGAATATGGTTGAATTAGTGAGAAAGTGAGAAAATGGATGAGACAGGGAAGGGATTAAAGTAGAAAATAGGAATAGGAAAAAAAGAGATTTGATAAGAATAAATATAGAAGCATGGTAAAAAAAAGTTTGAGGTCAAAAGGTTAATTAAAAAATGCAAAGAAATTGTATTTATAAGAATGTATGGCTATGTGAAATCTACGGTATTCCCACCCTTGTTAACATTACTGAAAATCTAGCAAAGCAAGACACAAATTCTAGGAGCCTTGTCTGTTTTGCATGATGCAGTGTGCTAGGCACACCCACTGCCAGTTTGGGAACAATTCCAGGGCAAATGGGATCCATCCCAGAGTCCTGAAGGAAGTGGAAAGAAAATAAACAATATAAAAATAAAATTAAATACCCCAATTACTTCCAAGTTTGTTACGGGGTTCTGGTTTAATGTAAATCCCCCCAAAAGCTCTATCATTCAATGTTCTAATAAAAAATTCTTTTAAAAAATGTAAACATTCTTTACCAGTACTGCCACAATTACTATAATTTCAATTCATTGAAGTTAATTTGAAGCAGAGTGAGATTAATACCTTCCCACTATCTGTGTTTGAGTCTTTCACTTTGTTATTAGGTTCCTTTTGCATATGTCTTGTTTTCTCAATGGGAAGAAATAGCTCATTATGGGAATACCTTTTAGTGCAAAATAGAAAATAAATTAAATGACCTATTAAAAAAAGTAAGATTTCCCATAATTCTCTCATCCCTTCTCCAAACACTAGATTTAAAATGAACTAACAAGAAAAATAGAGACAGATTCATAGAGAGCAGGCTGACAGATGCCAGGGGCTGGGGGAGGGGGGAGAGGGAAATATTGGGTGGGTAGGTGAAGATGGAGGTACATGGAAAAGTGTAGTGATTGTTGCCTGGGGAGGGGGAAGGGGAGGAGGGAGGTACATGGAGGGTAAAATAATTTATCTACAGGTCCAGTAGCTGAAATAGCTGCAATTGGAACCAAGGCTCTTAACTTCTCAGGCACAGGGCTTGGCTACTAGAGAAGTGAAGTGGTACAGTTATCAGCATGGTGAGGTAGACACATTTGAATGGTAACATTTACACATTGAACTGATGTAGAATAATTTTAAGATTCTAAAACCTGTCTGTCATACAACACACATATTCCTCACTCAGGAGTAGTCCTAAGCCAAGTTTTGCTGTTTAAATATTGCCTGGGGGAAAACAACTCTTTGGTATGGCCTTTTTTTGTGTGCTCAAGAATGTCCAAGTAGAAATTTACATCCAAAAACAACCTAGATAGATTTAACAAGTTCTGTCAAACCAGTTCCCTTGCTGACAGGGACAATTTGGCAGTAATTTCTTAACCAAAATTTTATAGCCTAAGTATTTCTCAAACTTATTAAAAGTTAACCATTTGACAGCATGACAATGGAATATCCTTCTGTTAAATCTATCCTTTCAAAACCTTAACTCCCTTCTTTGCCTCCCTATCTCCTAATAGAAGAGTGGGCATATTTACAGTAGCTGATTTAAAATCCTTGTCTGATCATTTCAGTATCTGGATCATCTCCTGGTTGGTATCTGTTCCCTTGAAAATTAGTCACATTATCTTGACTCTCCATATGTTGAATAATTTTGGACTGTACCCTGAACATTGTTAGTATTATGCTGTGGAGACATTATGTTACATGATGCCAGCGGATGTTGATGTTTTTATTTTTGCAGGCAATTAAGTAGGTCAGCCTCAGACTTCAAAATGCCACTCCTTTGAAGAGCAACAGCTCATATCTCAGTTCAGTCCTTTTAAGTTTCAGGTTGCCCCACACATCCCTGGGTTTGGGAGAGAGCCACAGACTTGGGCTGAGTTTAAACACAGAAACTTAGGTTTTCTTCTCTGGCTCTCTCCTCTCTGGGGGTCTTCCCTCCCTCTATGGCAGGGGTCCTCAAACTTTTTAAACAGAGGGCCAGTTCACTGTCCCTCAGACGGTTGGAGGGCCGGACTATAGTTAAAAAAAAAAAAACTATGAACAAATTCCTGTGCACACTGCACATATCTTATTTGGAAGTAAAAAAACAAAACGGGAACAAATACAGTATTTGTATTTGCATGTGGCCCGCGGGCCGTAGTTTGAGGACCCCTGCTCTATGGTGACCATGGTTATTCTGGGCTCATTCGGCTTCCTGCTTCTGCCAGCCAGAATAATTGTGGGCTTTCTATTGGAATTGTAGCCACTGCAACTGAGGCCACCCTTAGAACAAAACCACAGAAAACTATGAATTTACTCTGAGCCATTACATTTGATTCCCTGCCAAAATGTGCAAAGTTCAGTCTCCGAAGTCCTCAGGTAGTTGATTTTTTTGTATATTGTACAGAGTTATTGCTGTTATTTATATGGGTTTGTTTGGTACTCATTCCTTTATAACAGAAGTTGAACTTCCAAACTCAGTTTTTAAAAATCCCTCAATTCTTCTGAATTTCACCATGATTTTCATGAGATGACTTAATCACCAATCCAATAGCTTTTCCTAAAGCTATTATTTTGTTTAATGCTTATTCGACAGTATTTCACACGATTGAGCAGCTCCTCCTCCTTGAAACTTTATATATTTTTTGTTACCAGTGTAATATTTAGGTTTTCTTCTAAACTTTTAGTATTTTCATTGGTCCTTCTTTCCAGGTCATAAATGTGTGCATCCTCTAAGGTTCAGACATGTGTACACTGTTTTCCCTCATCATACACTCTTATCATTCATTCTCACACCAAATCTATGGAGTATTCATCCCTAAAGTCTGTATCTTCAGGCTCACCCTTTCAATTCTCTTTTGATCCAATACAGTTTCACTTGTTCTGCTGTCTACTGTGTTAACACATAATACAATCACCTTTTCCTCAAATCTGCTACACACCTCTAATCTTCATTTCTCTTTTTTAATGTAAGGCATCCTGCTTAGCATCAAAAAATCTTAAAGCAAGATAAAACCTTAAAGAAACTGAGGCTGGCTTTCTTAGAATAGTAAAATCCAAAACAAGACTGGGGGTGTGACAAAGGGTTACCAATTTTTTATTTTGCCAAGAAGGTAGTAAAAACAACTAACTACCAAGATCTACTATCTTCTTCTTGTCAAAAAGGAATAGACATTTGTTAAAAAAGTAGGAGGGGTTTTTAGATTCAGCTTTAGAAAAATGTTATCACTTCCTCCTCAGGACAACATGGGAAGCAAGAGCTAAGGATAGGAATGGGGATCTGGGGTTCCAGCATGGGAAAAGAGGAGGCGGTGATAATGTTCAATCAGCAGAGGCAAGAAGGAAAGCAAGATGTACGGTGGCCATTTGGCCATCTAGCAAGAGTACATTCCAGATAATGCTTTCAGGGAATATGAACAAGTCAGTGACCCCCTGCAGCATTATTTGGATGAAACTTCCAGGGAAACATGATGCCCTTAATGTTAAATAGTGGAGAGCAATTAGGAGTAAAAATAAGAGTGTGTAAACCCATCCAATATGGAATTACTTAGATGAAACCTTAATTGAAACACAAAAATCATGCCCTTATTGATAAACAAAATGGGAGAAAGAAAACAAGATATCCATGTTGGAATTATTTGATTTTTCAAAAGGGACTTATCAGGGAAGGAAAAATAATCACAGGTTAATGATATACAGAATGCCTGGAATATATTTTGCAGTTTAGTTTTATTAGAATTGTAGGATATATCTATGTGTATATCTTAGAGAAAAATATCAAGTATATGGAAAGATACATTTTGGCAAAAAAAATCTTTCAGGGAAAAAGTGAGCTCTCATAACATAGCAAGACCAATTAAACAAGCAACAGAGAACTTCAGAGAGCATAACAAATCAGGTGCAAATGAAAATTTAGTGAGCTTTCCCTTCCACTCCCCTGCCAAATTCTAGTAATATTTTAGAGGGGACTACAAACCCAATAAGAAGTTGTTAAATACAATAATGGGAAAAGTGCTATCTAGAGATTCGGTGGTTAAAGGAAGCTAATTGGTTTTCTTACTATTGATTTTAGATCCTATAATACATCCTGTGCCTTTAAAAACGACCACCGAGTCCATAGTATGCAGCATTTCACAATTCACAATTCACAAGTCTAGGGTTTTGTGGAACATCTCTGGGAATGCATCAGGTACCACACTCTTTTAACAGATTAGAGTCAAAATCAGAGCTTTCTCTAGATTTAATGTAGTAGGTATAGCTAAGTAACCAGGGTTGTGATTTAAAGCAGAGATGGGGAACCTGTTTTTGCCAAGGGCCATTTGGATATTTATAACATTATTTACAGGCCATACAGAATTATCAACTTAAAAATTAGCCTGCCATATTTGGTCCAACATTTAATGAACTCACCCCTAATACCTTGGCAGGGCCAGACCAAATGATTTTGCGTGGACGTTCCCTGCTCAATTTAAAGTATAAAGACGTAAAGCAATTATTTATCCAAAAAATGTGAGAAGGACTGATGAGCAAGCAATATGACCTCCATGCATAAAGAAGAGTTCCTGAGGGAATGCTAGAGTATTCTTAGAGCATGACATAGTTCCTGTAGATGAAAAGCAAGTAACTTAGAAAAGGACAACATAATTTATCTAACAGGAAATTATAATCTGATAAAACCAGTGGTTCTCAAAATATGGTCTAGAATCCCTGGGGAAGGGTGGGATGGGTCTTGAGATCAGTTCAAGAGATCCACTTTGGGAGAGAAAATCTGCTTGAGTACTGAGTGTCCCTGCACATTTTTGCTGTGCATGGCAAGAATACAAGACTAGGGACATTTCTCAGGGTTGTATTTGTTTTAAAAAAAAATATATTTTTATTGACTTCAGAGAGGAAGGAAGAGGGAGAGAGATAGAAACATTAATGAGAGAAAAACATTGATTGGCTGTCTCCTGCACGCCCCCCCCCCCCCCCCCAGGCAATGTACTCTCGATTGGAATTGAACCCGGGCCCTTTAGTCCGCAGGCCGACGCTCTATCCACTGAGCCAAACCAGCTAGGGCTCAGGGTCGCATTTGCAAAGGAAAAACTTGAAGGATGAAGTATGTTTCCCTCTTGGATAATGAACAGGCTGCTTTACTGCTTGTTATAAAATGGTGAGTTTCCCAAGCTCAGTGTTCCTCTCCTTTAATAATGTCCTAGCATCCCTGTGAGTCTACCAGGTCACCCTCAGGCAAGACCAATGCAAATATAAAATGCTCTTGCAGGGTGCTGTACTATGAGTAATAAAGATGTTTTCCTCTGATCCAGGAGTCTTTTGTCTTCTTCCAGGATCCAGGAAGCAGTAACTGGCTTATTAGCTTGTCAGTGATTTTAGACCCTGAAACCCATGGGTCAACTACTGTCACAATACCATTAGATGTTACTTGCCTTTTTAAAAAAAAATATATTTTATTGATTTTTTACAGAGAGGAAGGGAGAAGGATAGAGAGTTAGAAACATCGATGAGAGAGAAACATCGATCAGCTGCCTCCTGCACGCCCCTACCGGGGATGTGCCCACAATTGTCCAAGGCACATGCCCTTGACAGGAATCGAACCTGGGACCCTTCAGTCTGCAGGCCGGTGCTCTATCCACTGACCCAATCCGGCCAGGGTTTTTTTTTTTTCTTTTTTTTTTTTTTTCTTTGTTGACATTTATACTGATGATGCAAAAGTGATGGTAAAATTGCTGGTGCCAAGGCCATGGTACCAAATTGTAGTCATTGTATGTATTTTTCAATATCATACTTTCAGTAAAAAAAGAAAAGGAAAAAAGCCAGTTTCATTGGACAATGTCCTTGATGAGCCTATAAAGATTTCTTGAATTTTATTCCCCAGTTAACCTCTTTTCAATATTGTGTGACAAAATTGGAAATATACACAAGGGCCTCTGTTTCATAGTGAAGCACAAGGGTTTTCTTGGGGAAAGCACCTAGTGTAACTGTTTGCATTGCAAAATGAACTAGTCACTTTTTTTTTTTAATGGAATGCCATTTTTCCTTGAAAGAATGACTGATAGGCAAGCTATGGTTAGGCAGACATTTTCTGAAAAGCAAATGAAGTTAGACTCTGACTTAAAAAAACCCAAAAAACACAACAGAAGATTTGTTGTCCATAAAAAAATTTAAGTTTTCATGTGAAAATTAAAATTATGGAAAACTTGTACCCATTACAATAAGCTTGACAACTGCCCAATATTTAAAAGACTATTCTGATAAGATCAGTGATGATGTTAAATGTGATTTTTAAATATATCTTACAATAAATCAATATTTGGAAGATTTACATACTTCAGTGAACCAGTATTTTCCAAATGACTAAATTCATGATGCTACAAAATCATGTATAGGTAAAAGATACATTCAAAGTACAAGATACGCCACTGGTTTTAATAGAGCAATAAAGTTTGTTAGGTTCGGCTGTTATACTACTGTTAACACTTAAGAAACTACTATTTATCAAGTTTTGGAGCTGTATCAAAGAAGAATACCTAACATTTCTAAAAAGGTTATTAAAATACCCTTCCCTTTCCCACCTACATATCTGTGTGAGGCTAAAATTTATTCATATAATTTAACAAAACAATACACACCAAAAAACCCCTCAAAATACAAAATATTACAACAGATCAATGCTGAAGCATTCCATAACAATGAAAACCAAATATTCTCAATTTTGAGGACTTTTAGGATGAAAGATTATGACATATTATAAGAGAAACTAGATTGTTTTGGGGGGCTAGTCCTAACCTACTGAGGTTGAAAACAGCCTTTCATGCCTTGGTCAAGAGAAATCAGGGCTGAATAAAATATACAAGCTCTGTTTTGTGGGCTCTGGAATAGAGTAGAAAAAAAAAAGAAAAATGGGATATGTGAGAAAGGGGATAATTGGGGGAATTAAGGGGAGAAAAGCCATACTAAAGATACTCAAATTTGCTTAGAAACCCAGGAAGAGATTTTAAAAAGTGATATACCACTTCTCATTTTCTTCTCCTCTCAAAAACCCTAAAATGATATATTGAATTAAAAAAAAAAACAGAGACCCAGAATAGGAAAGGGTTAGGATGAATTAATAATTAATATTTGGAAACAAAATTTCTGCAAAAGAAATTTCAATGTAAGTATTAAAATGCTTTAAATATCAGTATTTTTTTTCTTATTGTGACATAGTTATTATGACACTTTGGAAAAAAACTTTGAACTTTAAGCAATGAACTGTTTGAAGATAATTATTTTTCCTTCTAATTATTCTACCAGAGAGTCTATAAACAAAGACTAGTCTCCAAAGAGGAGTACTATAGAAGTGTTATATACAAGAAGGTATATTCGATCCAGTATCTAGAAATACAACAGGGTGAATGGGACATTTGCTCTGACTGAGATGGCAAAGTGCTACACACACACACACACACACACACACACACACACACACACAGGTTTTCTCCAACTTTCTGTAAGCCCTAGCCTAGATTAACATGTGCCAACGTATAGTGGGCACACTACCATTTCTACTGAATAAAGATGATGAAAAGAAAGAATAAAATATTAAAGAAATATAGGCACTTTTTTTTAAACAAAGTTGAGTAATGAACATAAGCAATCAAATTTATTTCAAGTTCCTCTCTTATAAAATGTACTGTGTTTATATGATGCAAACCAGATCTGAGTTTCTCACAGAAACCACTTGGTAATTATATATCTTGACTAATGGTCTGATTTCCAACTTTTGTTCAAATGACGAAAAACAAATCTATCACAAACCTATATATGGTATTCTATTTTAAAACTTTTACAATGTATATAAAACCAGGTACCTTATATAGCAACTTAACAAACAAATAAATATAATTGGAGAGACTTGCAATAGAGACTCAAAAGGAGTGTTGAGAAAAGCTATGGGGCCCTAAAATTGAGAGGGAGATCACTAAATGAGAGCTGCTACGAAGTCCAGAGTATATGAAATATCAATAGTTCAAGGATGGGGATGCCATCCAAAACCTAGACTTGTCAGGCTAGTATTTTATAAGCCACAGAGGCCAGAAAGCAGAACAGAGTTCGAGTACATACATTGTTTGCTGAAACTGTCATACGTAACTGAAGTAACACATCACAGGCAAATGCCTCTCACTGAAGGACTGTCTAAATACAAAAAAGTAGGGAGCACTGTCTCCTCTGAAGCCCTGGTTATGTCACTTAAAAAGGTTATAGTAAATGAAACTGCTCTTTCAAAATCCTGTTTTGGCTTTCAGTTAAAGATGATGCTCTCTAAAGTGGCCTGGAATAATTTTGGTTCTTATCTAGAAATCATTTTTTTCCATTAAAATCTTGTAGGCAATTTAACTTTACATATCTATTCACACATTACCAAGATATAAACAAGTAATAATTTATTTTCTTTTCCCTACTTGAACTAAATGTTGAACCCCTGCTCAAGCCTACCTTCAGCTCACTGAAAATTTTAATTTTAAAAACAACGTCCTATATGTTTATCTGTGCCATAAAGTTACAATTAGTATTTCATTTTGTCATACAATTAGGACTTCACATTGTATACAATGCTTGTTAATTGCTTTAGGTCTCTAAATCTGTTTCTCCAACCAATTTGTAGCTCCTTAAAGGGGATGCATCTTCTCTTACACCTTTTTATTGTTGTACTAGTGGCCTGGTGCATGAAATTCATGCACGAGGGGGCAGGGGTCCCTCAGCCCAGCCTGCACCCTCTCCAACTGGGACCCCTTGGGGGATGTTCGACTGCCGGTTTAGGCCCGACCCTTCTCACAATCTGGGACCGCTGGCTCCTAACCTCTCACAATCTGGGACCGCTGGCTCCTAACCACTCACCTGCCTGCCTGCCTGATTGCCCCTAACTGCTCTCCCCTGCCGGCCTAATCTTGCCCCTAACTGCCCTCCCCTGCAGGCCTGATCTCACCCCCAACTGCCCTCCCCTGTAGGCCTGATCTCTCCCCTAATTGCCCTCCCCCGGCCCCCATCACCATGGCTTTGTCCGGAAGGAAGTCGGACGTCCGAAAGATGGCCAGTCGACCTGGTCTAAGTCCGAAAGATGGCCAGTCGACCTGGTCTAATTAGCATATTACCCTTTTATTAGTATAGATAGATTATATAGGATAGGATTGCTTAAATGGGGGGGGGTAGCCTTTTTCATCAGGAGGAGATGCTCTTGGCAGACAAAAATACATAATCCCTATATCTGGACTGATAGCCAGCCATATGCCTATACTGTCAAACTGGTCATTAAAAAATTGAACTGCTTTCTTATACTTTACACCAAACAGCTGTTGCCCTTAAAACCCCTCCTCACCCCCCAACTTAGGTTCTGCCTTCGCAGTTCACCCAGATTAGGTTCTGATTGGTTGGTTTCTATGCCAGTCAGCGTCAAAAGCTCCACCTCCTAGGGAGCCATTGGCCTTCGCAGTTCACCCAGATTAGGTTCTGATTGGTTGGTTTCTATGCCAGTCAGCGTCAAAAGCTCCACCTCCTAGGGAGCCATTGGCTCCTCGCAGTTCACCCAGATTTGGTCCTGATTGGTCGGTTTCTATGCCAGTCAGCATCAAAAGCTCCACCTCCTAGGCAGCCATTGGCTCCTCGCAGTTCACCCAGATTTGGTTCTGATTGGTCGGTTTCTATGCCAGTCAGCGTTTCCAGGCCTATCTCCAGGCCTGATCAGAGAGGCAGGGCTGATCAGCATCCGCCCCAGGCTGCTGACGAGCAGGCTGAACTGCTGACCTCTTGGAGAAAGAGAGAAGCGCGGCTGCTGGCGAGGCCCAGAGAGAGAGAGAGAGAGGCAAGGGCTGATCAGCAACTGCCACGGAGGCTGTGCATCAGACTCTGCTTCTCTCTCCAGGCCTTGCCAGCAGCCGTGGCAGCTGCTGATCAGCCCCAACTCTCTCTCTGAGAGGTCAGCAGTTCAGCCTGCTCGCCAGTCCCTGCCCACCCGAGCCTGCTGTGCGCGCAGCCTGGAGTTTGGTCGTCCCTTCGGTCGTTTTGGACGTTACGGACTCTGGCTCTTTATATATATAGATTCCTGTCACTGACTAGCAAGAGTATGCAAATAGGAAGGGTTCAATAAATACTTCTTGTATAAGTGACTGGCAAGTGAATTTTTTTTTTTTGGCATTACTATGATCTTTTATTTTTTATTTTTTGGCAGGTGAATTTTTACACATTAATTTTCTTCAAACGTTAAAGTATCTATATTATTTGCAATTGCCAGGTATAGCACATTTCCTTATGTTAGTCAGCACCAATGACAACTCCACAGCTACCTTCACTGTTGTACTACTCTAAACCTACAAAATCTTTCCTCAAAGCTACCACTTACTTGCTGATCTAATCATAATGAGAGCCACATCAGAATTTTGCCTACTTTCTAACTGGTAACTTAAGATAACAATTGTATTCTTCATATTTTAAAAGTTTTGCTTAAAGCATATAACTCAGATAAAAAAGGGCATATAGCCCTAACCGGTTTGGCTCAGTGGATAGAGCATCGGCCTGTGGACTGAAAGGTCCCAGGTTCGATTCTGGTCAAGGGCATGTACCTTGGTTGTGGGCACATCCCCAGTGGGGAGTGTGCAGGAGGCAGCTGGTCAATGTTTCTCTCTCATTGATGTTTCTAGCTCTCTATCCTTCTCCCTTCCTCTCTGTAAAAAATCAGTAAAATATATTTTTAAAAAAAGGGCATATATATAGAATAAATTAGAAATACATATAGGAAATCAGAAATGAAACAAAATAACAGCTCTTTGGACACATGAACACATAATTTCTAATAGTTAAAAGCTCAAATAAACTCATTCTATATTTACTTCGTGTGTTGGGTCCTAGAATCTGAAAAAACCATTACAATGTTTTATAATTTCTACTTTAGCTATTAAATCAAGATTTTAAGTCAAAGGGCAGGGACAATATCTCTTTTTTTCTTCTAGTGGCCGACAGTGTCAGGTACACAGCAGTTGAGAATTACTGAATAAATGAGTCAAGAAAATTTACCAGACCACCAAATTCTTTTAAGTATTCTATATTATTGCTCTCTACATATTTTATTGTATTAAAACACATTAGACTTTTGTATAATTGCCACAAAAAAAAATGGGGCTGAAAGATGAGGGCGAAAGTTTTGCCAAGCCTTAGGCATCTGGTATAGTATTTAGTTTGGCAAATGAAGTGATTCCCAGAAGCAGTATTATAAAAAAACTTTATTTTTTAAAAAATATTTTAATTGATTTTTTAGAGAGAGAGGAAGGGAGAGGGAGAGAAGATAGAAACATCGATGGGATGCCTCCTGCACAACCCCTACTAGGGATTGAGCCTGCAACCTGGGCATATGCCCTGACCAGGAATTGAACCAGCAACCAACCCCTTGGTGCATGGGACAAAGCTCAATCCACTGAGCCATGCCGGCTGGGTAAAAATAACTTATTTTTAAGATTATACAAATGACCCAGTATGGTACAATCCTAGTTTTAAAAAAGCAAATTAAACAATGCCAATTTATATTTACATTAAAACACAAAATGTTATTTAAATAATAACTGCTATCATGATGTATGTTACTATCTCTGACAATGGTGTCCTACAAATAAGAGATAATAGTTTTTGGCAGAAAAAAAAAGTTTTTGCCAGAGTAAGTGTATGTATTTTAGTATTATTTGATTTTCTATATATAAATATTTTTAATTTTTAAAACTGGTTATAAAAAATTATTAATAATAACATGTAACAGTTTCTTTCTTCTCTAAAGCACTGTTCAGCTATTCTCCTCTGGAAAGTGATTTCATATTAGAATTTTTGAAATTGTTAAGATGATAAACTACGATATTTTTTTCCTGAGATTAATAATGATAGGATTCAGGAAGTTGAATTCATTATTAAATTCTGCCAACTTCCTTTACCTTTCATTAATATTTATCATATGGTAAATTAAGTACTAGCCTCCCTTCACTCCACTGTGGCCTGGTGGCTCAGTTGGTTGGAGCATTGTACCACACACCAAAAGGTTGTGGGTTCAATCCCCGGTCTGGGCACATACAGGAGGCAATCAATTGATGTTTCTCTCTCACATTAGTTTCTCTCTCTCTCTAAAAAAAATCAATAAAAACATATCGTTGGGTGAGGATTTAAAAAAAATACTAGTCCCCCCAACACACCTTTGATCTTTGGTACTCTCTTCTGTACCACAACCTACAATCCCTGTGATGCTTTAAAAATACATTTATCTTCCTTTCAAGACGGTGGAACTTATTTCCTTGCCTCTGGAGCACTTAGTGACTTATTTCTAATGAACAGAGTAAAGTGGAAGGGAAGGTTATGTGATTTTAGAGACTAGATCATAGAAAATACTGTGGCTTTTTCCTTGTTTTTTCTCTCTTGGATCTCTTACTTTCTTACTTAGAGGAAGTTAGCTGCCAGGTTGTGAATAGAGATCCACATGTGAGATCTCCTAACAACAATCATGTGAGTGAGCCACTTGGAAGTAGATCCTCCAACCACAGTCAAGCCTTTAGATAGCTAAAGCCTTTGCCCACATCCTGACTTCGATCACATGAGATATGGAATCAGAACCACCCAGCTAAGTCTCCAAATTTCTGACCCATAGAAACTGAGATAGTAAGTACTTGTTTTAAGCTGTTAACTTTTGGGGTAAATCTGGGGTACTTTCTATAACATATGATATGATTTGTAATACAATGTCCCCTTTCAAAATCAGATCTTATCAAGAAAGACTGTGCAAACTGCCATGGTATACAAGAGTTGAAAGGTTTTCCATTAAACTTAATACTTCTCTAATGTCTCTAAACTGCAAGCACCCAATGATACAGGCTCTGTTGTCTTTTTTTTTTTTTGGTAATATCTTTATTTTTTTTAAATTAAATCTTTATTGTTCAGATTATTACATTTGTTCCTCTTTTTTCCCCCCATAACTCCCCTCCTTCCAGCTCCCACCCCACCCTCCGCCCTCACTCCCCACCCACTGTGTTCATCCATAGGTGCACGATTTTTGTCCAGTCTCTTCCCGCATCTCCCACACCCCTTTTCCCCCCAAGAATAGTCAGTCCATTCCCTTTCTATGTCCCTGATTCTATTATAATCACCAGTTCATTCTGTACATCAGGTTATTTATTCACTTGATTCTTAGATTCATTTGTTGATAGATGCATATTTGTTGTTCATAATTTGTATCTTTACCTTTTTCTTCTTCTTCCTCTTCTTAAAGGATACCTTTCAGCATTTCATATAATACTGGTTTGGTGGTGATGAACTCCTTTAGCTTTTCCTTATCTGTGAAGCTCTTTATCTGACCTTCAATTCTGAATGATAGCTTTTCTGGATAAAGTACTCTTGGTTGTAGGTTCTTGGTATTCATCACTTTGAATATTTCTTGCCACTCCCTTCTGGCCTTCAAAGTTTCTGTTGAGAAATCAGCTGACAGTCGTATGGGTATTCCCTTGTAGGTAACTGAGTTTCTTTCTCTTGCTGCTTTTAAGATTCTCTCTTTGTCTTTTGCTCTTGGCATTTTAATTATGATGTGTCTTGGTGTGGTCCTCTTTGGATTCCTTTTGTTTGGGGTTCTCTGCGCTTCCTGGACTTGGAAGTCTATTTCTTTCACCAAGTGGGGGAAGTTTTCTGTCATTATTTCTTCAAATAGGTTTTCAATATCTTGCTCTCTCTCATCTTCTGGTACCCCTATAATTCTGATGTTGGTACGTTTGAAGCTGTCCCAGAGGCTCCTTACACTATCTTCGTATTTTTGGGTTCTTTTTTCATTTTGCTTTTCCGGTTGGATGTTTTTTGCTTCTTCGCATTTCAAATCTTTGACTTGATTCTTGCGCTCCTCTGGTTTGCTGTTGGGAGTCTGTATAATATTCTTTATTTCAGTCAGTGTATGCTTACTTTCTAGATGGTCCTTTATCACACCATCGAGGGTCTCATTAGATTTCCTGTACAACTCATCAAGTTTATCGACAGACTCTAGAAGCCTCTTGAGAGACCTCAAAAGTGTGGTTCTGAACTCAATATCCTCCCTTGATAGTTTTGTCCTGTTTCTTTGTCTCCGCATTTTTTACGCTTTCTTGGTACACCCCCTAGTGGTCTTTGTGCGCAGTCTTGTTGTAGTTAAGCCTTGATTGTTATAGTTAATACTAGAGGGATTTGACCTCCAGGCCGACTGGCTGTGCTAATCTAGCCTTTGCCTGAGGCTATCCGGCAAATGGCTCTGTGCATGGCTTGGGCGGGGGCGGGTCCCACGGGATCAACAGGGCGGAGGAGGGAGCAGTTATGGCTGCTCTCAGTCTGTCCCCAGGGGCTCTGCCTCTCTGCCCCAGCAACAGCTGCAAACCTCGGAGGGACCATAGCCAGACAGTCCTGCTTCTCCCGTTTGAGTCTGGGTCCCTAGAGACTCGCCCGGATCTGGAGCTCTGAGTCTGAGGCTCCCTCCGGATTGAAACAGACAACCGAGCCCTCAGCCACCAGCCCGCGCCGCGCCGCGCGCACTCCGCACCTTAGTATTTTACTTCAGGACTGCGCCTCCTCTGATTCTCGGTTCCTCCTAGTTGTAGAACTTCCATTCAGCCAGCCTTCCTGTGGTTCTGGATGATGTCCGTTCCGTCTTTTAGTTGTATTTTTGAAGTGGTTGTTAGAGGCAGCAAACTCCGGCGTTAACCTATGCCGCCATCTTGGTTTCTCGGCTCTGTTGTCTTGATTTTATATCCTCTTAGGAGTTAAAGGATTCTTATGTGTTGTTTGCATAGGATTAGCATGAACAGAAAGTGAACTATAAATTTTGTGCTTTCAAATAAAATTTTCTTTTAAAGGGCCTCTTTCCCCTCGTCTCATTTTCCAAGGTGACAATAGTTGCCATTTGCCATAATGTCCATGGGTCTTTCCCCTCTCAAATATTCTAACCAAATACTAAACAAAATAGTCTGAAGAAAACAAATCCTCAAACCACCCACCAAACAGGCGGAGGAAAGGACTGTGGGAGGTTAGTAGGAGCCTCCTTCTGTTACTAGCTCAATGACTACATAGCCAGCTCTCAATATTCAATAAATCCAACTTATTCATTCTTTTAGAATATATTTCCTCTACTCTTTTAATCCCTTATATATCTAGTGTGCATTAGCACTTTGGTTCTAGATATATAAAGGAAGATGAGAAAGCTAAAATGTAAGACAGTTGGTTTTTATTTTTACTAAATGGTTACAGTATAAGATTGAGTAGATGAGATACTGAAGGTATTAAATATGTGGTGTCACATAAATCTTTCCCCTTTTAGTAATGACAATTAAGAGAACTCACTAAATTTAGATTTATTTCTTACCTGAAGCTTTATATTGTTTCCTCTTATTGTCTGTTCACAAATAAAGTTTCAATTGATTCAATATCAGTAATTCTTTGGAAATAAGCTATCTCTGACATGATTTCTGTTACTTATGGTTAATTCCAGCATAGGTATGCAAATATATACACTGAGTGGCCAGATTATTATGACCACCCCATCAGTACTTCGTTGGGCCACCTTTTGCCTTCAATACTGCGGCAATTCTTCTTGGCATTGACTCCACAAGATGTTGAAAGGTGATGCGAGGAATCTGACACCATACCTGATGAATGGCACTGTCCAGTTCTGTGAGATTTGATGGTTGTGGAACCAGCTGCCTGATGGCTCCTTTAACTTTGTCCCACAAATGCTCAATTGGATTGAGATCTGGTGATTGTGGAGGCCACCTAAGCAAGGTGAAGTCTCCCTCATGTTCTTGAAACCACTCCTGCACAATACGAGCACCGTGGCATGGCACATTGTCTTGTTGGAACAAGTCATCTCCATTGGGATATGCCATCAACATGATAGGATGAACTTGATCAGTAACGATACTTAGGTATGTTGTGTTATTCAGACATTGTTCCACACGAATTAAAGGGCCCAAATCATGCCAGGAAAACATGCCCCAAACCATAACACTGCCTCCACCAGCTTGAAGGGTTGTTCTCATGCATGTGCGGTGCATGCTTTCATGCTGTTTCTGCCAAATTCTCACTCTGCCATCTGCTTGATGCAACTGGAAACATGATTCATCGGACCACATGACTTTTTTCCAATGCTCGACTGTCCAATCCTTACGTTCCTGTGCGAACTGGAGACGTTTTATCTTGGTAACTGCAGACAGCAAAGGTGTTTGAATGGGCCTTCGCCTTCCATATCCCATACGATGCAGTGTACGGCTAATTTGCCTACAAACGTCAGGTGGTCATAATAATCTGGCCACTCACGTTCAAATACATCCCATGTTCAAAGGCTGTTAAATTGTGTTGTTTACCCATATCTTCAGAAAAAAAATCACTTCTACTGTCGTGGTAAACAACCTGCTTCCCTATTTATAATGGTCTGGCCCTCTAGCAACTTCAGCGCCAAATTATAGCTAATTTGCCTACAAACATCAGGTGGTCATAATAATCTGGCCACTCAGTGTATATTATAGATAAAAACATCTTACAAAGTTAAAACAAATGTAATTTAAAAAATTCTGAAGAAGGTTCCCTTTGAACACTTATTGACTGAAAACTAAATCTAAAACTTTCATAAATAATGACCAATTTAAAATAAACAAAATTATTAACATATTTTAGAGTCTTTCACGTCATCCCTTTTGTTCTAACCAAGACTGCTATTTTAAAAAAAATACCTTTTACATAGTTTGAACTGGAGATATTTTACTATCTTCAAAGAAATGTAATAATGGAAATAAAAATAATTTTGATTAAAAAATAATGGTAAATAATGAAATTTAGAAGTCTTTGAAATAGGAAAAGGATTGTAAATATTATTCACTTAAGCACTAAATTTGTCAGAATTTATAATTCAGTGACTTATAATGTACTATAATAAACAAAATCATAAAATTGTATTCTAGAAGTCAGAATCACTGTTTCTAAATTTTATCTCTTACAAAAGAAACCTAAACGAATGCTAGTGCCATTGTTTCTTGTGTTTTTCAGCATTTTTAGATAAATGGAAATTGAAGTGAAGGTAAAGAGAGCTGAATGATTCAAATAAAAAAATGATTTGAATTAAAAAATATGAACTGGGAGATACTATAGAGAACTCATTCTAAAATTTTATTTATAGAAAATTATTAAAATCAGATTTTTCAGATTTGATGTTAAATAAAAACAGGATTAGTCTCAGTTATGGGATCAGTAACAAAATAACCCTGACACACAAAACTAAAATCCACATCATTTAGAAGGAAAGAAAGAAACATAGTGCTCTTGACTTAATTGATAGTGTGAATATTAAGTGTCCTCATTTATTAGAAGACCTCACTTTATTCAAAAGCTGTCTCATCCCACTAAAACCCAACTCACCTCATTTAAAGAATTCCTTTTTAAACATAAAGTTTCAATGATTCAGAAAAACATGGAGAATAATCTACATCTATATATCCACTACCTTGACTTAACAAGTGTTAACATTCTGTCATGTTTGCTTCAGATCTTTTCTTTTTTTTTTTAAATATATTTTTTATTGATTTTAGAGAGAAAGGGAGAGGGAAAGATAGAAACATCAATGATGAGAGAGAGTCATTGAATGGCTGCCCTCTGCACACCCCCCCACTGGAGATTAAGCCCGCAACCCAGGCATGTGCCCTGACCGGGAATTGAACCGTGACCTCTTGGTTCATAGGTCGACGCTCAACCACTGAGCCGTGTCAGCCGGGCGAGATCTTTTCTTTAAAAAAGGATAAGTTATACATACAACTGAAGCTTCCTTATTGTCTTCCCAGAGTCACACTCTCTTTCACAGACTGTAGAGGTGGTCATTTTTTTAAAGAAGATGTGTACCCTTCTTACACTTTTACTACCTATTTGTGTTTTCAGAAACAATTATCGTAACGTTTTATATGTTTAAAAATTTACATAAATTATTCCCGCTTTGTCATTTTGTAGTTTCCATTTTTATTCAACATTTCTTTTGAAATCTATGCATATTAATATATAAATTAAGTTTATTTTACTTTTTCTAAAGTGTTTTATTGTAAAGATGTACCATTCTGCTATTGATGGATGATTAGGTTGTTTCTAACCAAATAGCATGCACATACTTGTACAGTACCTGTCTCCTTGCAGATAGGAAATATTCCTTTCTATCTTGCTTCAATGAAGACATTTGCTTAAGCTGATGAGGTGGCTTTTTTTTTCTTCTTTTTAAATGAAGCACAGGCAATTGATAAAAAAAACCCCAGAATGCTATTTTTTTAATCCAGAATCATCAGTGTCTTACTATCTACCTTTGCATAATTTTTTATTTCTTTGTTAAATGCCTGAAAAGAGAATACCAGAAAATATGAAACCTAAGCCTTTTTTTTTACTTGGAAATGGTACTTCTATTTAGGATCATGTAAGTCATTTATTTGTATATACAGAACTTCTGTTTAGAATTTAGTGGTGAATCTACCTCAGGAAAATAAAATTAAGAAGATATTTTTATGTATCAGCATTTGAATGCTGCTTTTTGCAGAAGCAATGTTATGGTTGAAAAGAATCTTGCCAATATCCTCCCTTGTTCCTGCCCACCCAAGTTATGATAGAATACTGACTAAATAATTCAGGAAGGCTGCGGAACCTGATCTCTCATTTCTCATTTCTTTAGGGAATAAGCCAGGGCGCAGTTTACCTTTGATTCTTTTTCTCTTGGTATTCCTGATTTTACTTTATCAAGTGGCTGATCAAGGGTCAAATTATTCTTCCTTGCTTCACTGTCTTCAAGCGGGGGAATACAGCCATAACTGTTATCTGTAAAACAAAACCCTCTTGGACATAAGTAGGAAACTCTTGTTTTTGGTAGTACCTGAAAATGTAAACAGAATACAAATCCAAACCTCTTATTTTAAAGAGTAGAGACTTTGACAATTTAGATTTGCTGATTTCAATTTTGGCATATTTTCTTTATATTTGCTTTTTTTTTTTTTTCATTTCCACTAAACATACAAAATCCTTACTCTAGCCGAAACCGGTTTGGCTCAGTGGATAGAGCGTCGGCCTGCGGACCAAAAGGTCCCAGGTTCGATTCCGGTCAAGGGCATGTACCTGGGTTGCGGGCACATCCCCAGTAGGAGATGTGCAGGAGGCAGCTGATCGATGTTTCTCTCTCATCGATGTTTCTAACTCTCTATCTCTCTCCTTTCCTCTCTGTAAAAAATCAATAAAATATATTAAAAAAAAAATCCTTACTCTACTTAATCAATGGTGTGTAAAATATGTAGAATTTATATAAGTTGCATTTTCAGGTATGCATTTCTTGTTTAACATACTCATTTGTATAACTATTCCATGCTTACTTATTATCTGTGAGTTATTCCTGGTTTATATTTTAGCAGATTTTCATATATATATATATATATATATATATATATATATATATTCACATGAGAATTTTTTTTGGCATAAATAAAATATTTATTTTTGTATCCTGTTTTGCTCATTTTGCTATATATCTTGAGTACATGTCATGTTAATAAGCTGATCTATTATCATCACTTTTCTTGGGTACATAGCTGTTCCTTATATGGATGACTGTAATTTAACTGTTGGGCATTTCTTTATTTATAGTTTTTCATTATTAGAAATGCTATCATGAGCATCCTTATATACAGATTTTTAAGTACATGGATGTCCATTTCCCCATAGATCGAAAGTCTTCATTTCTTAAACATATGTAAATCAGAGAAAAAAATGGAGAAATAAAATAGAAAAACTTGACTTCCACCTTTTTCTAAAAGTGGTTTAAGAAACACATAAAAAATTAGCATGAACATACCTCGACTGGAATTCACAAGAAGTAACTGTGATTTTAGCTTGTCAATAATAGTTTGTTGAAGTGACAGCTGTTCCTGTTGCTCACGTATTCTCTGCTCATAGTTTTCAGTCTGCTGACATAAAAACCAGTTAGCCCGATATTTACTGACAGATATGTACATACATTTACTGTCTATTAATAATTATATATAGATATGGGTTGCCCATATTGCTATTTCCCAGGTATTAAGCATTTATTTATGAGCTAAAAATTGGCTCCAGTAATGTATTTATAATCATTACAAACATCTGTGATTTGAAACACTTTACAATTTAAAAAATAATCCTAAAGAAAATTTCAATTAAGAGTTCAACAGATGGTTTCTGGTCCTTTAGTTAGGATAAAAATTATAATTCAGAATTTTATCCTTAATGATAACAAAGAAAGGCATGAATAATAAAATGACGTCATATTAAAGTTCTCTATAAAAATACCCCATTAACTTAAAAAAGGTAAGATTTTGTGTCTTTTAAATAATCACACATTTGAACTTATTCTTAGAGGACAAAATAAAAAGGAAGTGTGTATAACTAAAACATTATGAAAACTAAAGGGACACATAAAAATTACAATATCCCACTGATCATAAACTTCCTTTCTAAAAGTTTTAAGAACTTGAGAACACAGCTAATTTTTAGTGGATATCTTAAATACCTCAATTTCCCTTATGTTTTTAATCCACCCCTTTTGCTATTTTATTATAATGGCTCTGAGAATTAAGCAGTAAAAGAAGACACAATTTGCAGAATATAGATACTGTAAACGTTCAAGCAAATTTGAAGATGTTGCATTACCATTACCAAATTAGTACAAAGTCTTCAAAATATATTACCAAAAATTAATAGAGAATTTTTTTTTTTACCAATTTCTATCACCAGAAGAACAAATAAATGACTAAACTGTAAATTCCTTGAAATGTGAGATGAGGTCCTAATAATTTCATAATGTCCCTTCAATAGATATTAAATATTTGATTTTGAGCTGATTCTTAACCAAAGTTCAAAATCAGTAAAGCTCAATTGTTTTCAGAGACTAATAAGCCTAGAAATTACACAGCTGTTCCTAGATTCCCAAAATAAGTTAGCTTAAGAAATTAAAGCAAAAAAACACATTTTTCCAAGTAAAAGGTAAAATTTTATAATACACTTTAAACATAACTGACAAATAAACCAAGTGATGTGCATGCTGCCTGAGTGTAGTCTTATATAACTTGATACTTCCATAGAGCTCTGCAAGGTAACTTATACATAGGACGTATTCAGTTCATGCTTATCTACACTAATAAAAGAGAAACATTGTAATTAGCGTACAACCGCTACCCTTTTCATTGGCTAATCAGTGAGTACATGCAAATTAACTGTCAGCCAAGATGGCGGCCTGCAGCCAGGCAGCTGGAAGAGAACATGAGGCTTGCTTGCTGCAGTGAAGGAAGACTCCAACGTTCCCCGCCTGCCTTGCCGGCCCCTGAGTTGCAACTCTAAGCAACTATGTACTATGTTGCAAATAAGAAGCTAAACAAAACACCAGAAACCGGCTTTCATTCAGCCGGGCTTTAGCAACATTGTATCGATGTTTTCGGCGGCGAGGCCTCAGAGCTAAAGCTGGCCCAGAATAAAAAAAAAAAAAAGAAAACAAGGAGCGGTTGGAAGCTTCAGTCACTCACTTCCGGAAAACAGCCCTCAGCTCCTTACCCAGACTGGCCAGGCACCCCAGTGGGGACCCCCACCCTGATCCAGGACACCCTTCAGGGCAAACCAGCCAGCCCCCACCCGTGCACCAGGCCTCTATTCTATATAGTAAAAGGGTAATATGCCTCCCAGCACTGGGATCAGCGGAGCAGCAAGGCTCCCAGCACCGGGATCAGCGTGACAGGGGGCAGCGCCCAAACCCCCTGATCGCCCTGCGGCTCTGTGTGTGACAGGGGGCGGGGCCACAACCTCCCTATCTGCCCTGCTCTGTGCCTGATAGGGGGGAGCTCCCCCCCTGATTGCCCTGTGGCTCTGTGTTTGACAGGGTACAGCACACCAACCCCCTGATCGGCCCTGCTCTATGTGTGACAGGATAGAGCCATAACCTCTCCATCGGCCCTGGCCCGAGTGTGACAGTGGCGGCGCCCCAACCCCCTGATCAGCCCTGCTCTGTGGGTGATAGAGGGTGGCGCCCCAACCCCCCTCCACGGGCCTTGCTCTGTGTGTGACAGGGTAGAGCCATAACCTCCCCATTGGCCCTGCCCTGAGTGTGACAGGGTGCAGTGCCCCAACCCCCTGATCGGCCCTGCTCTGTGCATGACAGGGTTCGGAGCCCCAACACCCCTGATGGGCCCTGCTCTGTGCGTGACAGGGGGCAGCACCTCAACCCCCTGATCAGCCTTGCTCTGTGCATGACAGGGGGTGGCGCCGCAACCTCCCCATCAACCCTGCCTTGAGTGTGACAGGGGGCGGTGCCCCAACCCCCCAATCGGCCCTACCATGAGCGTGACTGAGGGTGGCATTGCAACCTCCCGATCCGCCCTGCTCTGTGCATGACAGGGGGCGGCGCCCCAACTCCCCAATCAGCCCTGCTCTGAGCCTGACCAGGGGCTGCACCTAGGAATTGGGCCTGCCCTCTGCCACCCGGAAGCAGGCCTAAGCCAGCAGGTCGTTATCTCCCGAGGGGTCCCAGACTGCGAGAGGGTACAGGCCGGGCTGGGGGACCTCCACCCCAAGTGCACAAATTTTTGTGCACCGGGCCTCTAGTCCTATATAATAAAAGAAACATGCAAATTCGCCATCCCTCTGCTACGCTCATGCCACACCCACCAGCCAGAGTGACTATGCAAATTAATCCAACAAAGATGGCGGTTAATTTGCATACGCAGGTGTCAGGCGCCCCAGGAGGCGAAGGCGGCTGTGGCTGCGGACTCTGGGACCTTTGCTAGCCCTGGGAGGCGAGGCCACCTACGCCTAGCCACGCCCACAGGCTCCTGGGACCTTGCCAGTGGAGAGCGGAATGTTTGGAGAACTTGGCAGAGCAGGAGACCGCTGGACACAGAGCAGAGCGACAGAAAGGGTGGCTTGGAGGGCGAGGCTCCCTCTGTCACCCCAGCTTCCTCATCACAGCTGCGGAAACGGACAGAAGGCTGGAGGAAGTCCCACCCCCACAGAATTAGCCAGAATCAGCCATTGGTCAGACAGCTCTCAGCGGCCTGATAGCCACGACTCTCATTCACTTGCATCTCAGACCGTGACAGTAGAGAGGTGGGACTATGTCTAAAGAACAACTGTTGATACAATGTAGCTCTGCAGTCGAAAGATGCCGGCGTTATCGACAGAAAGTGTCTGCAGAGCAGTGTGCCTCTGATCTTGAAAGAAGGCGGTGCCTACGACAGGATGTATCTGAACACCAGCTACTGGAAAAACGTCACTCTGATGCCAAAAAACACTGGCATTATCGACAGAAAATGTCTAAAGACCAACGTGCCTTTGAAGTTGAAAGAAGGCAGTGGCGACGACAGAATATGTCTAGAGAACAGTCATCAACAAGTACTACCAATACGGTAGGAACTGCCTTCTCAGCGAAAATGGAGTACATGATGGTGCAATCCTTGAACATAGTTGTAGTGGAATGACTGTTCGATGTGAATTTTGCCTATCACTAAATTTCTCTGATGAAAAACCATCCAATGGGAAATTTACTCAATGTTGTAGCAAAGGGAAAGTCTGTCCAAATGATATACATTTTCCAGATTACCCAGCATATTTAAAATGATTAATGACAAATGAAGATTCTGACAGTAAAAACTTCATAGAAAATATTTGTTCCATAAATAGTTCTTTTGCTTTTGCTTCCATGGGTGCAAATATTGCATCGCCATCAGGATATGGGCCATACTGTTTTAGAATACACGGACAAGTTTATCACTGTACTGGAACTTTACATCCCTTCGGATGGTGTTTCTTGGAAGTTTGCTCAACTCTATATTTTGGATACAGCCGAAGCTACAAGTAAAAGATTAGCAATGCCAGAAAACCAGGGCTGCTCAAAAGGACTCATGATCAACATCAACAACTTCATGCATGAAATAAGTGAATTAACAAAATTGTACAAGATGCTACATGAGGTAGAAAAGGAAGCCCAATCTGAAGCAGCAGCAAAAGGTATTGCTCCCACAGAAGTAACAATGGCAATTAAATATGATCGTAACAGTTACCCAGGTAGATATAATATTCAGAAACGAAGATGGAGAGCCTCCTTTTGAAAGGGACTTGCTCATTCATTGTAAACCAGATCCCAATAATCCAAATGCCACGAAAATGAAACAAATCAATATCCTGTTTCCTACATTAGATGCAGTGACATATCCTATTCTTTTTCCACATGGTGAAAAAGGCTGGGGAACAGATATTGCATTAAGACTCAGAGACAACAGTGTAATCGACAATAATACTAGACAAAATGTAAGGACACGAGTCACACACAAATGCAGTATTATGGATTTCATCTCTCTGTGTGGGACACCTTCAATCCTATTTTAAATGCAGGAAATTAACTCAACAGTTTATCGTGGGTTCATATTAAAAAATGGAGGCCAATCGGTAAATTTCATCAAAGCAAACCAATCTAAGTTGAGAGTTGAAAAATATAGTGGTTAGATGAATTATCTCAAATCTAGATCTGAAAATGACAATGTGCCGATTGGTAAAATGATAATACTTCCATCATCTTCTAAGAGTAGTCCCAGAAATATGCAGCAGCGATATCAGGATGCTATGGCAATTGTAACGAAGTATGGCAAGCCCGATTTATTCATAACCATGACATGCAACCCCAAATGGGCAGATATTGCAAACAATTTACAACGCTGGCAAAAAGTTGAAAACAGACCTGAGTTGGTAGCCAGAGTTTTTAATATTAACACATTGCGTACCGCATAGAAATCTCTAAGACATACGCCAGGGACCGCACGTTTTTGGGCAAACTGCACGTTATTTAAATCATCATAATGCACTTTAGGTGTTGTTTTTCAATAATTATAACATTTTTACTTACAAAAACAATTAAACAATTAAAACTCCTAGTACTTTTTTTTAAAAAAATATATATTTTATTGATTTTTTACAGAGAGGAAAGGAGAAGGACAGAGAGCCAGAAACATCAATGAGAGAGAAACATCGATCAGCTGCCTCCCGCACATTCCCCACTGGGGATGTGCCCGCAACCAAGGTACATGCCTTTGACCGGAATCGAACCTGGGACCCTTGAGTCTGCAGGCTGACGCTCTATCCATTGAGCCAAACCGGTCAGGGCCCTAGTACTTTTTTAATGTATGGTACTGCGTAAAACATTTTCCTCTATGAAGAGGGACCAAACAAAATTTACATAAATATCTAGATTCGCTCCTTTTTCCATGGGCGTGAAAAACGAGAACACTCGTGAGCGGTCCTTAACAGATGGCTTGCGGAACACGAGAAAACTCCTGAGCAGTACGAAATGTGTTAAGCTGAATGCTCTTTTAAATGATATCTGTAAAGTCCATTTATTTGGCAAAGTAGTAGCTAAAATTCATGTCATTGAATTTCAGAAATGCTGCGTAAAACATTTTCCTCTATGAAGAGGGACCAAACAAAATTTACATAAATATCTAGATTCGCTCCTTTTTCCATGGGCGTGAAAAACGAGAACACTCGTGAGCGGTCCTTAACAGATGGCTTGCGGAACACGAGAAAACTCCTGAGCGGTACGAAATGTGTTAAGCTGAATGCTCTTTTAAATGATATCTGTAAAGTCCATTTATTTGGCAAAGTAGTAGCTAAAATTCATGTCATTGAATTTCAGAAATGCGGACTGCCTCACGCTCACATATTATTGATATTAGATAGTGAGTCCCAATTACGTTCCTCTAATTAATTCCCTTTCAATGTGCATGAATTTCATGCACCGGGCTACTAGTATTATAATAAATGAATAATGTTGAAAATGAATTCATTAGCTTAGATAAATTAACAGATCAACAACTACTTCAAAATGAAGTTTTGAACTATTTCTTAAGCTACTTAATAAAGTACTTTATAAACGCAAGCAAATTGTGTAATAATTTAAAAACGAAAACTTTATAGTATAGTAGGGGAAACAGAATAGCAATGGCTCACTGCTCTTTCTACATACTTATGTTATAGAAATTATAGTATTCTAGTCTAATTGTCTATATACCCAATTTCCCTTTAAACTATGACTCCTCAAGGGCAGACTATTTATTCCTGATATCTCCACAGTATAGCAGAGTGTCTGGCACATATTGAGATGCTCAGTAAACATTACTTGAACAAATAAATGACTTAAGTACTTAAAGAAGTATCAGAGAAATAGATATGCTTTCACAAGTGACCTGAAGGAAAGGACAACAGGCACTGCTTATATTCCATAAGGGAAACAGGAACAATGGAGACAAGGTCAGCAGGTGAATAAGACAAAAGGAAGTTAAGTTTGAGAAAATGGATGCAAATGATAGGCAATGTCTGAAGATTTTTCTTTTAAAAAAAGGGGAAGCTTATGCCATCAGAAAAAAACCCTACTAATTTGAGAAGAGAAAACACACAGTATTCAGAAAATAGTAAAAAAAAAAAAAAAAATTGGCCAGAAGGCTGTGAGAGGGTAAGTCCAGAGAATATTATGTCAAACTAGAGGCCCAGTGCATGAACTTTGTGCACCGGGGGTTGGGGGGGGGGGAGGGTATCCCTCAGCCCGGCCTGCACTCTCTCCAATCCGGGACATCCCTCTCGCAATCTGGGACTGCTGGCTCCTAACCGCTAACCTGCCTGCCTGCCTGATCGCCCCTAACTGCCCTCACCTGCCGGCCTGATCACCCCTAACTGCTCTCCTCTGTCGGCCTGATCATCCTTAACTGCCTCTGCCTCGGCCCCCGCCACTGTAGCTTTGTCCAGACGGAAGGAAGGACGACTGGAAGATGTCTGGTCGACCAGCTCTAATTAGCATATTACCCTTTTATTAGTATAGATTGCAAAATAACCAATAGAATTCAGTTTATTTGCTATGTTTGGAAACTAAAAGAAACAAAAAGTGTTTTTTAAATTAAATGCTTTTGTGCAACCTGAAAAGTCCTTTTAAAAGGTCAGATAATTATTGCACTGTCACAGTATTTAAAAAGAAAACCAATTACAGAGCAAGTGCATTCCAGCACTACCAAAGACCCCATATAACAGAAAAATCACTAACAACCGCATTGAAAATGTACAACAGCAATGTCTTGTCAACACTTCTGTACAGAGCACAGACATGACAGCTAAAACAGACAGAAGAGAAGATGCTTTTGACAGCCAGTGTGTGTGAATGATTCTTTGAGTCAGATGGCAGCAACAAGTTACCAACTAAGAGATCTGCATGACAACTAACCATCCATCTGTATCAAACACCATCTGGCCAAGATGACTCTGGCTTCTGTGTATTTGACACTCCTTCCAATTCTAAAGACTAGCAAAACAAGTGGTCTACCAGCATCTAAAGAGGCAAAACAGGTTCTCAGGTACTTGTATTATAATGCACATTGTATTCTTTCTTAGTGTTCAAAAGCAAAAGTTAAAACAATGGTGATCACATATAGTACATATCTTAAATTTATTAAAAATGGCTGGCCATACATACTCTCAACTATCATAAATCAAAAGCTTGTCTTAAGAAATGTCCCTTTGTCAAAAAAAAAAAAAAGAAATGTCCCTTTATCTAGGCAAAATTTGAATCTATCTTCAAAACTATGGCAGCATATTCTCCATAATTTTAGACATATAGCTGCATAACTTTTTATGAGTTTCATAAATATTAAAATAGAGTTCTATAAATTAAATTTTTTCTATGCTGACACTGAAAATTCTCATTTTTCATATTTCTCAAAGCACTTATTTCTAGATGAAGAAAAAAAGTCTAGTGTCCTTATGTCATCTATAATACTCTAAATAGATCAAACATAAGTTATCTCTTCTTGAACATAATCTCTTCTCACCCTCAAGAACTATCTCAACATTCTGAAAAATACCATTGTTTCCTCCAAGTATAAAAAAATAGGAATTTAACAAATGTTGAATGAATTTAAAAAATGTCTCAATTTTTTTTATTTATAATTTTTATTTCTTAAAGTATTAAAAAGAGTATTACATATGTCTCCTTCCCCCCCAACCCCCTTGAAAAATAGTCTCAATTTAAAAACCTTTTAAACTGTACCAAGATTAACAAAGAGAACAAAAGCTTTATTGAAGGATTTGCTTGGCTACCACAAATGCTTTCAATAGGGAGCTCCAGAGTTCATGAAGGAAGATAATTAAATATTAATTATCCCAATACATAGCACTTTAGACACAAACTAATTGTCATATCTTCACACTTTGGTAAACTAAACATCAACTTCAATTTTAAGTAAAAAAAAAAAAAAGATTGTATGGGATTAACAACTCAGGATCCTGGTTTACACAGCTCATTCTTCACCCACTCTCTGCTATATTCTCTTATAACTAGGCAGAAGTCCTGCCCTCGCCACTGCCAAGATTTATCTAGGCTGGAACTACAATTTAACAAATCAGATTATTAGGTGATGGTGTTGCCATCAATTTCACAGCATGTCAAATGATAAAGTAAGACAAACTATTTTTATTTTATAATTCTGTGTTTTGGTCCTGGTTAATTTACTTAGTCTCTTTGAGCCTTGGTTTCTTTCTCTTTGGAAATGAAAATAATATTTACCTGAAGCACTGAGAGTGCATGTATAAAACATCCGGCACATAATAAGCTCCTTGTAAACATTAATTCCTTTCCTTTAATAGTGAGTAAGGTATCTACATAATATCTATTATCATAGCCCAGTGATGGCAAACCTATGACACGCGTGTCACCTCTGAACTCATTTTTTTGGTTGATTTTTTCTTTGTTAAATGGCATTTAAATACATAAAATAAATATCAAAAATATAAATCTTTGTTTTACTATGGTTGCAAATATTAAAAAATTTCTATATGTGACACGGCACCAGAGTTAAGTTAGGGTTTTTCAAAATGCTGACACGCTGAGCTCAAAAGGTTCGCCATCACTGTCATAGCCTATAGTACACACATCCATTAACTAAAGCTCTGATTACCAATGAATACTGGCAATTTGTCACCAGACTTACCACACAACCACCCTAAGCTCTAAGCCAGTTTTTTTCAGTCTTTCTTCTAGATCATTGTAACCTGTAACTCAGAAGTTTCTTTTTGAGAAATCAGAGTGGTATCTCCATTGAATCAAAAACATTCTGTCAAGCAAAAACTCTGGTTGTTCAAAGCTTACAAAGAAGGTTCATAAAGCTTATAAAAATAGGCTAAAATGATTAAGGAATAATTAATGGCTGTTAATAATACAAAAATAGCATGTTTATTGAAAAAATGCAAACAACAAAATGTCCACCATCACCATCACAACAAAAAGCCAGATATGTACAAAGTAAAAAGTGGCAGCCTCTTCCTTTTATTTGCTTTTCATTCCTCCTCAGAAGCAATTACTACTGACATTTTGGTATGTACCCTTTCAGAACTTCTGTGTACATGTATGTATATCTCACTTTTAAAAAATGCAAATTGTTCTGTAATCAAATTTTTCAACACCTCATTATCCTCATATGATCATTTCACTGAATACTTACTATGCAACAAAATCAGAGAGCTATATATTCTTTATATCTCATTTATTCCTTACACTAATCTTCTGAGGAGGTTACAGATGAGAAAACGGAGGCACAAAGAGGTATAAAATAACATGCCCAAAGTTTCTAAGTAGGTAGTAGAGATGGGATTTGAATCTAGGTTTGCCTGACCAAGCCCCTAAATAACCACTATGGCATATCATGTGAGTATATCGAGCTCTACTGAGGCCCTCTGTTTGCTATATACTTTTCCCTTAGACCAGCGTTTCTCAACCTGTGGGTCGTGACCACTTTGGGGGTCGAACGACCCTTTCACAGGGGTCGCCTAAGACCATCGGAAAACACATATATAATTACATATTGTTTTTGTGATTAATCACTATGCTTTAATTATGTTCAATTTGTAACAATGAAAATACATCCTGCATATCAGATATTTACATTACGATTCATAACAGTAGCAAAATTACAGTTATGAAGTAGCAACGAAAATAATTTTATGGTTGGGGGTCACCACAACATGAGGAACTGTATTAAAGGGTCACGGCATTAGGAAGGTTGAGAACCACTGCCTTAGACAATCTCATCCCCAGTGGCTGGTTATATGCAAGACTCAAATTTCTCCTTCTAGTCCAGACTTCTCCTCTGGCCTCCAGATCTATGTGGCCAAGTGTTACTAGAAAAGCATTTCAAATTTTACTTATTCAAAATTAATGATTACCTTCCCTCCAACCACCTCACTGTTCCCCCACCCCACCCTGCTGCCTGTAAAATTAGGTCCTTTGCTAGTATTCCTTCTTTCAGTATCTGGCAACACTGTCTATCCAGAAAGCTATAACTATACTTGACATCTACACTTGTTCTATAGCCAATCCATTACTGTCAATTTTAATCTTAAATATTTCTCCAATCTATCCCTTTTTTCACCTTCAATGTAGCCATCACAGTTCAAGCCATCACAACTTTAATAAACTACTGCAATGGCCTACCTATTCTCCTTAAATCTATCAGTCAATACATTCTCTTTACACTAGTTACTGTGTTCTTTGCAAAATGCAAATCTAACCATAATACCAAATCTCCCCCTCCCATCCCCAAATCTTAAATGGTTTCCTATTGCTCTTAGAATAAAGAACCAAAAGTTCTCAATATGGCCTCTAAGCCTCTACATAGTCTTGCCCCTGGCTCTTCTCGCTGCACTATTTCCCTTATATTTTCAGTTCTTTTAGGCCAATGGGTCTTTATAACACAGGTCCTTATACCCAGAAAGCAACACCCTCCTCAACCCAGCCCTTTCAAAAATCACTTCATAAAGATTATCTTCTCGGACCTCTTAGATTAGGTGAAGTAGACAATCTATTAACAGTTTCTTCCTGATACTTACCAGACTTTGAAACTTTACATTTCTGAGATTGACTAGTCTCTGCTTTGCTAGACTGTGCCATCATTCCACAAAGCAGGGAGCGTGTCTGCTTATCATTGCAGACCCAATACTTACAGCAGTTTCTGTTATATTAAGTAAAGTGCTCAAAATAGTTTTGAATAAATATCAGAATTTTAATTTTTCTAATTATTAGTGGATCTTCTTGAACCTAGCATAACTGTCTAAAAGTTTTGACAGGACATATTTCTGGAAATAAAAACCTGGAATAAAGGATACATTTTAAATTCTGATAGGTACAAATGAGTCTATGGCAAAGTACTAACAGTAAAATAGAAGAAGTGAGGCTTTGATTAGAAACAGCCAGAAGCACCCTTATTCTAGTATCAGTAGTTTCAGTAGAAAAAACATATAAAACGAACTGCTCTGTTCCCACCAATACTTTACACAGAGAAATATGTTTTTTGGGAACACAGAAGGGAAAAAAAAGGGTGGTAAACAATGAGATAATTTACATCTTAAGTAAAAGTAAAGACATTAAAAAAATAAAATAGTACCTACAATAAAGGCATTTTATGCTTTCATGCAATCCTTTTAAAACACGTTTTACAAACTTTTAGAGGTAACATAAGCCTTCTGGCCAAGATAACATTTCAGATGGGCCAAGACCAGCTCTAGAGAAAAATAATCTGAGAAGATAGTCCTTAAGAATTTACATTGTCAGAAAAACAGTTTTGGATCTGTAATTTAAGATAAAAAGAGCATAGTCAAATTTAGTCTTATTTGAGGTCTTTACCTTAGACCAGTGGTCGGCAAACTGCGGCTCGTGAGCCACACGTGGCTCTTTGGCCCCTTGAGTGTGGCTCTTCCACAAAATACCACGTGCGGGTGCGCACGTACAGTGCGATTGAAACTTCGTGGCCCATGCGCAGAAGTCGGTATTTTGTGGAAGAGCCACACTCAAGGGGCCAAAGAACTGCATGTGGCTCGCGAGCCGCAGTTTGCCGACCACTGCGAACTCACTGGTTAGTATCTTTCACCTTTCTTATCAGTACAAAGAAAAATCAATTTATAGCACAGCACCTGAACTATCTTAGAATTATGATTTCTTTCTTTCTATAAGACGTTGATTTTTCTCTTTTAATCAAGAACTGGGCAGGAAAAGACAAAGTCACTTTATTCTATATTTTTCTTCTTAACAAGGAGAGTTATATTTTCTGATTGCATAATACAAAGGGTCCTGGAACAAGCAGATCAGTTATAGAAAGTTTTCTGTAACGTAATCATATGTGAATATGGTAATCTGACTTTTAAATGGCAGTGTTAAAATTTTCAGATGTTTTTATTACTTTATTACTGATTCTTCTCTTAGAAAGTTGGTTAAAAAATAGAAGGTACTTAACTATTAAATATATTTGTTTTCTACCATAGAACAGTGGCAGAAATGGACAAGCGAGTAACTTAATAAAACTTACTACATATTTAATTCCACATTATGGAATCCTGTGATATTGGAAACTCTCCAGGCAAATTTAGCTTAGTCAGCCATAAGATGTGTGGCAAAACTGCTAATTATTTCCCCATATACATTCTCATTCTCTTTTTTAGTAATATAAACTATTATCTTGGCATATGGTCATCCAGCTAGGGAATATATTTACCAGCCTTCCCCACTACGAGGTGTGACCACGTAACTAGGTGCTAACTAACAGCATGTGAACAGAAGCAACCTGTACAAATTCTGGACCATCTCTTTCTTTCTCACCCCCTGACCCCCAAGCACACTGGCAGGTAATAGTAACATATAGAGCAGCCACTGTGATTCCAGAGACACAAACCACATTTTAAGGATTCTCAACCTGCCTACCAGCCCTGGTTACTCAACTCTGGATTGTTATCTGAGCAAGAAATAAACTTCATATTTTCTTTATTGATTAAGGTATTACATATGTGTCCTTATTCCCCCATTGCCCCCCCCCCCCCCCCGCCCGGCTCATGCCCTCACCCCCCTGGTGTCTGTGTCCATTGGTTAGGCTTATATGCATGCATACAAGTCCTTTGGTTGATCTCTCCCCCTTACCCCCACTCTCCCCTATCTTCCCTCTGAGGTTTGATGGTCTGATCGATGCTTCTCTGTCCCTGGATCTGTATTTGTTCATCAGTTTATGCTGTTCATTATATTCCACAAATGAGTGAGATCATGTGATATTTACATTTCTCTGACTGACTTATTTCACTTAGCATAATGCTCTCCAGGTCCATCCATGCTGTTGCAATGGTAGGAGTTCCTTCCGTTTTACAGCAGCGTAGTATTCCATCGTGTAGATACACCAAACTTCTATCTGATTTAGCCACAATATTTCTTGGTCTCTCCGTAACAACAGCTTATCCTCTACAATAACTAATTCAGAGGCCAAGCCAACTCTATCACTGCCCTATGTAATAGTCTCTTCTCTTATTCTGTAAGTGTATTAGAATTGTCTATGTCAGGGGCTATTGTGATTTAAACATTCCTCTTTTTTGTAAGTCAGAAAACCTCTTAGTGCAGATACATATGAATGCTTACACAAAGAAAAAAGAAGAATAAGCAATATTAGACAGTGAACCCTTTAAGTCAGCGGTTCTCAACCTGTGGGTCGCAACCCCTTTGGCGGTCGAATGACCCTTTCACAGGGGACGCCTAAGACCATCCTGCATATCAGATATTTACATTACGATTCATAACAGTAGCAACATTACAGTTATGAAGTAGCAACGAAAATAATTTTATGGTTGGGTCACAACATGAGGAACTGTATTTAAAGGGCCAGAAGGTTGAGAACCACTGCTTTAAGTGCATGCTCTATGTTTTATTTATTTTTGAATCCCAGGCATTTATTATGTGCCTGGCACATCCTAAATTGTTTTTAGGACGAATGAAAGAAATATTAACAGCTTTATATTCTACCCTTTTTTGGTAAGAGATGTATAGATCACAAAATAAGAATTCATCCAAGAAAAGAGGAGACTATATTAGGGTCATAGCAAGAGGAAGAAAACAGTTTGAAAGCCTGAAACGGGCTATGATTTACCCAGGTTATTATACTGAATATGAAGTTTAGAGTCACATAAACCTAGTTTCGGTATAGATTCTGCCACTTAGGTTGAAAAACTAACTTTATTGAGTATCAGTTTCATCTGAAAATGGGCTCACAATGCTGACATTGTAGGGCTAAGAGGATTTACATATAAATTTAAAGTATGTAACAATTTACTAGACACTTAGACAGGAGGTTCTAAGACAAACAATTTAAAGGCATAGTGGCAGGACTGTCTAGGCACAACAATGGAAAATCTGGGATAGAAAAGAGAAAAACAGTATTTAGGGGTCAGGGAATGTAAATATACTTGATGATCAATAGTAGTATGAGGGATCATCCTTTAAAACTTGTGAGGTAATTTAGGATACATAAAAAGGCAACTTATAAAACTCTTCACTCCTTTGAAATGGTGTAAGTGAGAAAAAAGAATGGATATATAAGTTCAGGTCTGACATCAATTTAATGTGCCTTCCAAATGGAAATGAGATATATGAGTCTAGAGCTCAGAGGGCAGGTCTGGAGTAAGATAAATGTGGGAGTCATTCTTATAGGTATCTGAAGCCACAGGAAAAGATGCGATAGCTTATATAAGACTATAAAGTAAAACACACATAAGGGGAGGTAAGGGTAGGCGGGGTCACACGGGGCTCGCCTTGCGCGTTCTGACCAGGCCCTTCGGGGGGTGCTCCGGGGCGATTCCCCCTCGGAGGGGCTCGGCCTGCGGGGTCCCCACAGCAGCTGCGGGCGGGCGGGTCAGCCTTCTCCCCTTTACAAAAGCCTCCAAGTCAATCGCCTTTTGTGCCCTTTCCTCAGAAGGAAAATTATCTCCATCCTTCGCATCGCTGACTTCGGCCTCAGGGTGCCCTGTCCCCAGCAGCCTGGCACTTCTGTCGGTCCCGGTGCGCCCTCCGTGGAATTGTTCCCACCAGGGGTGTCCGTTATTGCAGTTTGATGACTAATGCCTGCTGCCTAACGATTGAAGGTCTGAGGCAAGACTTCCCATTACTACTTAATCAAGAGGAACTGAGTTTGAAACATACTCTCTTAAAGAGACTTTGGGAGCAAGAAGTGTTCAGGCAGGTTCCTCTGTCAGACTCAGAGGATGCTGGCCATTGATCTTTCTCCTTATGACTTTTTCTGTCTTCATGAAGAGAAGTCCAAAGGGGAAAAGATTATCACTGGATGCCTGACACATTATTCTCAGCTCTGCTTGCTCAGAACTCTGCCAGGTGAGGAGGGAGACACAGAAAGGGAAGAATGGGTGCAGGATTGCTGACATCTTGGTCACAGGACTTGGTGACCTTTGAGGAAGTGGCAGTGGACTTCTCCCAGCAGGAGTGGGCACTCCTGAACTCTGCTCAAAAAATCCTGTACAGAGATGTGATGATGGAGAACTTTAGGAACCTGGCCTCCGTGGCAGGATATCTCTGCAAATACAGTCTGATCACTGAAGTGGGACAGGAAGCACTGAGGCCAGGGAAGAGAAGAATTCTCCAAGGGGCCTGTTCAGTTTCAGGCTGGGCTACTCAACTTAAATCAAAACATGCAATTCCTATGCAGAATGTTCCTGAGGAAAAAACTTCTAATGGCATAAAAACGGACAAGTACAAAACCCTGTTGGAGAGAAACTCTGCGAATGCAGTGACTATGGACAAAGACCTTCCCTTAGGGTGCACAAAATTTCATATACTGAGGAGGGAAGCTCAAAATGTGATAAACATGGGAAGGTTTTTACTGGCCCCTTGTCCCTTCAGAAATGTGCGAGACTTCACACTGCAGAGAAACCTATGAATGTAGTGACTGTGGGAAAATATTCATTTTTCACCCTTCCCTTAAGAAACATGTGAGATCACACAGTGGAGAGAAGCCTTATGAATGTAATCATTGTGGAAAATTCTTCAGCCAGAGCTCTCATCTTAATGTGCACAAAAGAACTCACACTGGAGAGAAACCCTATGACTGTAAGAAATGTGGCAAGGCTTTCACTGTTCCTTCCTCCCTCCAAAAACATATAAGAACCCACACTGGAGAGAAGCCCTATGAATGCAGCGACTGTGGGAAAGCCTTTATTGATCAGTCATCCCTTAAGAAACATCGACGCTCTCACACTGGAGAGAAACCTTATGAGTGTGATCAATATGGAAAATCCTTCAGCACGGGCTCTTATCTTATTGTGCACAAGGGAATGCACACTAGAGAGAAAACCTATGAATGTAAAGAATGTGGGAAGGCCTTTAGGAATTCCTCTTGCCTGCGGGTACATGTGAGAACTCACACAGGAGAAAAGCCCTATAAATGTATTCATTGTGGAAAGCATTTAGCACCAGCACTAACCTTATAATGCACAAGCGAATACATATTGAGCAAAAACTTTAAGAATGAAATGACTACAGGCTAGCTGTAAGTGGTCCTTTACACCTCATTCCTTAATCTAGAACTCACACTGGAGAGAAACCTCATTGTGACCAATGGTGAAAGCCTTTAGGCACAACTCTCAGCTTACCTTATACAGGGAGCAACCTTGAAATAAACCAAAAGGATGGCAGTCATAGGCTACTGATTATACAGCAAGGACATACAATAGTATTTGGCTGTACCAACCCTGGGTTGCTTGTTTCTGGACTTCATGTAACATGAAAAAAAAAAAAAAAAAGCTCCAAACTGGATTAAACCACTCTTGTGGGAAGATTCTGTTACAATGGATTTCACTCTCAATTGATAGATCTCATATGTGGCCAGGTTTTATGAGTCCTTCAAGTATAGTTGAAAACAATGTATAGTCTGTAATTATCAGGTGTAATAGATTTATCTGATAGATAAATTTACTCTGTTTATTAAATCTGTATCATTACAAACCTTAAAAAAAAAAAAAAAAGCACATAAGGCCTTGAAAAACTCTAATATTTAGAGGCCTGGCGATAGAGAAACCTAACAAGAGAGACTGAGGAAGTGGGGCTCAAGAGGGTATGAGAAAAATCAAACATGATGCTGGAATGTTAAAAAAAATAGTGTTTAAAGGAAGAGGTAATACAAGAGATACAGTCAGTTATGAAATGAAATGAAGTAGCTCAATATGTATGAACATGAAAGACTATCAATTTTAGGCAAATAAATTATAAAAATGAAATCTGTGGTCAAGCAGATTTTTTCAAATCCAAGTACTACTAGCTTTACTACTTATTAGTTATGTAGTTATGTGCTTGTGGTCAAGTAATTTCACCTCTCTGCACTTAATTTTCCTCATCTGAAAAATGAAAATATTTCCTTATAAGATTTGTGTGATGATTAAATTTGATGATTGTAAAGCACTCTGACAAACATAGGCCTCACTAAATCTTAGTGATGATGACAATGAAGATAAAAATATTAAAAAAAAACTTAAAACCTTTTTCAGATTGGCATGAACCTATTTTTGATAAAACTGATTCACATATTCTAGAAGGATTTATATCAATTTACTAACAATGGTTACCCCTGAGGAGTGAGAAAGAGGACCATTACTTTATATTCTGTATATCTTGAATTATTTGCATTTTTATCAATAAGCATGTGCTGCTTTTATAATAATATTTTAAAAATCACTTACCTGCCTTGTCTTTGTCTCCCTTATTAATTTGAAATACTCAAATGCATCTGCTTGACAGAATATTCTTGAATGGATGTAGCACATTGACTTCTCAAAGAGGGGCCTCACAGTCTTAAATTGCAGTGAACTAGAAGAAACACTGTGACAAGGACTGGCTTGGTGTGTGAACAGCTAAATGGTAAAAGCCTGTTCAAACTAATGAATGACAGATGGACAGCAATAAAACAACTAGTAAGGAAATCTAGATTACACCACTTGTATTTTTTTTGTAATAGATTTTTTAAAGGTTGTGGTAAAATATATACAACATAAAATTTGCCATTGTAACCAGTTCTAAGTGTACAGTTCTGTGGCATTAAATATACCCACATTGTTGTGCAACCATCACCACTATCCATCTCCATAACTTTTTCATCTTTCCCAAATGAAATTCTGTACCTGTTAAACACTAACTCTCCATTCTCCTCCCCCAGGCTCTAGAAACCACCCTATTTCTGTCTCTATGAATTAGACTACTCTAGGTATCTTATAAAAGTAGAATCATCTTTTGTTGTGAGTCTTATTTCACTTAACATAATATCTTAAAGGTTCATCTATGTTGTACCATGTGTCAGATTTCTTTCCTTTAAAGGCTGAATAATATTCCATTGTATGTATATATAGCATTTTGTTCATCCAAACATTTTGTTAAGACTAGAGGCCAGATGCACGAAATTCATGCAAGGGGCTTGGCCCTCAAAGCCGCGGCAGCTTGCGTTGGCCCTTGCAGCCCAGGCTTCATCCGTAAAGGTAGTCGGGAATGACGTCCAGAAGGTCGTTCCGCTGTCCGGTCTAACTAGCATATTACGCTTTTATTATTATAGATGGTATTACCTTGACTGATTTTGTATGTTAACCATCTTGCATTACAGGAATAAATCTGATTTGGTCAAGGTGTGTAATGTTTGTAATATATGCTGCTGAATTAGATTTCCTAGTATTTTGTTGAGGATTTTTACTCGACATCTGTAAAGGATATTAGTTTAGTTCTCTTGTACTGTTTTTATCTGGCTTTGGTATCAGGGTAATGCTGGCCTCAAAGAATGAGTTAGAAAGTGTTCTATCCTAATCAATTTTTTTTTGGAGAATTTAAAAAGGATTGGTGTTAATTCTTATTTGAAGGTTTGGTAGAATTCATCAATGAAGCATCTGGGTCCTGGATTTTCTTTGTTGGGAATTTTTTGATAACTGTTTCAATCTCTTAGATTTTTTATTTTTCATGATTTAGTCTTGGTAGCTTGAATGTTTTTAGCCATTTGTCCATTTGATCAAGGTTATCCAATTTGCTGGTATGCAACTTTTCCAAGGTTGTCCTGTTGCTTTTCTTATTCTCTTTCTCCTGGGTACCTCTTTCTCCTGTCACTTCAAATATCATCTCTATAAAGACAACTTCCAAAGTTGTATTTCCAACTGGTACCTTATTCCAAAGATCCATATTTCAAATGCCTGCTGATCATCTTCCCCTGGCTCTTGATCCAACATGTGAACTCAAAATATCCAAGCCAAATAAAATAATTTCCTATACTAAAATCAGCATTCTCTACTTCTGTGGCTGCATCAATCTTCCATTCATCCAGGCTAAAAATCTTGGAAGTGCTCAAAATGGTATTTAAAACTTAGGTCTGACTTCAGAGCCTTTGATCTTATCTTCATACTAGTGACCCAGTGTGCGAAGTCACACGAGACCCAGACCCGCGAGGAATCGCGTGAGACCTGGGACCCCAAACCCCGTTGTGCTGTGGGACTTCCCCAAGTCCCGCCGTGCCGCGAGACCCAGAGTCAAGTCCCACCGTGCTGCGGGACCCAGAGTCAAGTTTCGGCCTGCCCGTGTGTGCCTCGCTGCGCACGCAGCTCCGCCCACCCGTGCGCACCTCACCGCGTGCACACGGTCCCACCCACCCGTGCACATCTTGCCACGCACTCAGCTCCGCCCACCCACGCGTGCCTCATCACACATGCAGCCCTGCCCACCCACGTGCACCTTGCCGCGCACACAGCTTCCTGGTGACCTGTCTTTGGTCGTTACGGCGTTAGGGCCACTGGGTTTTTATAATATAGACTAGAGGCCTGATGCACAAAATTCGTGCAAGAGTACGCCTTCCTTCCCCCAGCTGCTGGCACTGGCTTCCCTCTGGCTGCCGGCAGGCACCCGGAACCCAGGCTTCCCTCACAGCCCCAGCTTCATCCGGAAGGTCGTCTGGAAGAATGTCCAGTCTAATTAGCATATTACACTTTTATTATTATAGATAGAAGTTTGAGAACTTGTTACTAAGGACTATAAGTGAGAAATAACTAGCTTGCTTTACTTTAAATTTCAATGTCATTTCTGGGAGTAGATACATGAGGAGAAGCTAGTGATTTACATTTGGTACTTTTGATTCTGTAAGTTCAAAAACAATAAATGTTTCATAAAATAAAATCCCAAGAAATGTCAAAAGAAAGTATGTGTTTTCACATGTTTTAGAAAAAGTTAAAAATAAATGAGATTTAAAGTATAAAACCCAATGTCAGAACTCTTATTTCTTTGTGTTACAGGCATACTTTGTTTTATTGCACTTTGCTTTATTGTGCTTCATACATATTTCCTTTTCATCAGCACTGAGCCAAGACTCTCTACCAGCGAAAAGATTATGATTTGCTGAAGGTTCAGATGAATTTACTGAATAAATCTGATATATGACACTGCGTAAGTTTAAGGTATATAGCATGTTATTTTGATATATGTATCCTATATAATAAAGAACTAATATGCAAATGGTCATCACATCCTCACACCATCACGCAGTAACGGCTCAGACACTCAACACTGGGGAGAGAGGAATGGGGACCAGCCAGGCACAAATGAGCTCGAGAGAGAGGAATGGGGACCAGCCAGGCACAAATGAACTCGTGAGAGAGGAATGGGGACCAGCCAGGCTGCGGCCCGGGAGAGGGACAAGCCCCCGCCTCACAGTCCCAGGTGCCTGTGGCTATGGCGCAGGCGAAGCCGCCTGCCCACGGTCCCCTGCAGCTGTGGCCGGCACGGGAGAAGCCGGCCCGGGTCCTGGGTGCCTGCAGTCAGCCAGAGGGAGAAAAGCCCAGGTCCTGGGTGCCTGCGACTGGCCGGAGGAGGGAATCCTGGGTCCCGGGTGCAGGGCGAGACAGAGGCGGTTAGGGGCAATCAGGCCAGCAGGGGAGCAGTTAGGGGCGATCAGGCAGGCAGGCAGAGGTGGTTAGGGGTGGTCAGGCAGGCAGGCAGAGGGGTTAGGGGCGATCAGGCAGGCAGGCGAGAGGTTAGGAGCCAGCGGTCCGGGATTGCGAGAGGCAATCAGACATCCCCTGAGGGGTCCCGGATTGGAGAGGGTGCAGGCTGGGCTGAGGAACCTCCCCCCAGCCCCGTGCACAAATTTCGTGCACCGGGCCTCTAGTATATTATAATATAATAAACATTGTAGTGTTATCACATTACATAATTATAGTAAAATGTTATTGTCTATATTCATTTTATTGTTCATTAGATCTCTGTCTTATTTACTACTTGTTTGTATCCTTATTTGCCACATGTTTGTACCTTAAACACCATCAATCTTATTTCCCTCCCCCACGCCATCCCCTGGTTACCACCATTTAAATGTTTTTTATAAGTCTGACTTTTTAGATTTTACATATAAGTGATACATGATAACCCTTCTAATTTCTGGCCACCACCACCTCCGATATGCAAACTTATTTTCATTTGCAGCTATTTTTTTCCCTTTTGTTCCCTCCAGTACCCAGAGGAATAGATGTTTCTCCTCTTGTTCATAGTAAATTCCTTAACCTATTCCTGACCAATGGGTTGGCCTCATTTCCTTCCTCTTACCATTTGGTCCTTTAACCATTTCCTTACCCTATACATTCTAATTAAGAAATGTTATCCACATTCAAGGCTATAATAAAACCTGTTATTCTATTTTATTTATTTTTTATATTTTTATTGATTTCAGAGAGGAAGGGAGAGGGAGAGAGAGAATCATCAATGATGAGAATCATTGATCGGTTGCCTCCTGCACGCGCCCTACTGGGGATGGAGCCCGCAACCCAGGCATATGCCTTTGACCAGAATCGAACCCTTGACCCTTCAGTCCGCAGATCAACGCTCTATCCACTGAGCCAAGCCGGCTAGGGCAAACCTGTTATTCTATACTCTGCATCTACAATCTCCAAATCAGAACTCTACACAGGCTTCTAGATCCGTATTTGCAAACGTCTACTAAACACTCCACCTGCACGCCCCATAGATAACTAAACCTAACAACTAAAACCGAATTAGACATCATATTTCTCTATCTCCAAATCTGCACTTCCTCTCATTATTGGTTTCAGTTATCAGCACCACCATTAACCCAGTTTCTATTCCAGATATTTGGTTATCATTCTAGAATCCAGGCTGTCACCCTTAGAAGTAGCCTGCATTCAGGTGTCACCTGCTTTCCATTCTTTATTTCCTACATAAATCTTAGATCTCTTTTCCAATTCATTCCTAATACTTAATTTAACTCCTTATTTTGATTGCTTGAAATGGATGTCATTCATTTTTTCTTTTAAAAACTGAAGTATAACATAATTATATATTAAAAGTACATAAAGTTCAACTTAATGGTTGCCACTTACTTTTAAATTCCTGGCTCTTAGAACATTGCTTAGCACTGATATGTTTGTTGAGCTGAATTCCATATTGTTCTCTATCCTATCTTCTATCCCACAGTCTTTTATATAACTATATACTAGACTTTTCTAAAGCATATATTAATCCTTCAGTAAATTCTGACTGAATAAGAATAGAGTACAAACTACTTAGTCATATTAATCACTGAGCCATAATATACCTTCACAACTTCTTTTAGGAATCATAGGATCACCTTATAGTATACTGTGTATAGAGGTAATTTTACAAAGCTGAAACTTCTGGTAAGTCCTTAAATATTTCACTGAGATAGTCTATTTTTCTGTTATAGTTAAAGATGGAAGACTATTATAAATTAATAACAAATTAGTTCTAGGATATTTAAAAATTTTTACTGTCTTCCTGCTTGCCAAATAACAATGTAAAAATAAAACAAAACATGCCCGGCCAGCGTGGCTCAGTGGTTGAGCACTAACCTATGAACAATGAGGTCATGGTTCCATTCCCGATCAGGGCACATGCCTGGGTTGAGGGCTCAATCTTCAGTGTGGGGGATGCAGGAGGCAGCCAATCAATGATTCTCTGTCATCACTGATGTTACTATCTCTCCCTCTCCCTTGATCTCTGAAATCAATAAAAATATATAAAAACAAAACAAAACACAAAACTAAGACAGTGATACTTCTTTCAGTTCGTGATTTTAAGTAAAAACTATGAAACTAATATAAAATATTGAATGTCAATTGTAATTGAAAAAGAAATTATGAAAGACCATTTGTGATATTTTCTTTATACAATCACCTTCAAATGAACTCTTCCCACAGGTCACATAAAAATCTCAGATTATATCCATTAATATATCCCCATGTTTCAGTACTTATAGTTCTTCAAGACAGTTTCTAACAATATAGTATTTTTTCAATAGCAAAAGACTCTCAAATTCCATTTACCAGGATAAATAACTTTGAAAACCAAAACCATATACCTTTTGCTGTAGTTCTTTTACTGCAGAATCTCTATCCATGCATGCCTGTCGGTAGGCTTCATAAGCTTTATTGAGTTGCTCACCAATGTTTTTATCCATTCCTCTCTGTCCTGTAGCATCACTATAAAGGATGGAGTAAATGACAGGTCTGGAAAATAACCAGAACAATTTATCGCTATTAAGTTAGATAAATCTCATTTTAAAAATGCGTCTTTAAAGACAGTTCTATATGGTCTATCATGAACATTATAGCATCAAGTACTATAAAGGTTTATAAAGGCATAAAAGTCTCATCTTAAATCCTAATAAGAAATACTTAACTTCTACATTTTTAAAAATATTCTTTACTAATGTTTAAGAGGCAAGCATGGTTCCAGTTCATAAAGATGCTACTTTGAAAATAGTAAAGTGCAACCTAAAAATGGAGAAATATAAAAGGCCATTTTGTTATTAATACTTTATAGAAATGCATAACAGAATTAACAACATGGGAAGAGATTTCTTTTTACTAAATGGACAGTTACTCCCACTTACAAGGTGATTTCTCGCTACACTGAAATTAGAGCAAAATTAAATACACAATAAATGTTTGTGGATGAAGTTCACACTGTTGTTATCACAGAGCAATTAAGATGTGTGAAAATGCTCTTATTTTAGCACAAAATCTAGGGAGAACTGCTGTTGGATTGTGTATTTAAAAAGAAAAATCACGTTCCTTCAAGTACTGCCCCCACTCCATATTAGTTTTCCAACTTCCCTGCTGTTTCTGAACTACAGGTGATTTACTCAGTGGAAGTAATTTGGTTTTATCATCTCAATTTGCATAACATCTCTAACCACATACCTTAGCTCTGAGCAGAGAGCCATCCAATAATTCCTCCTGTCCAGCTGTAAAAACCATACCACAGGACCTTTCTTTTAACCCTCTGAAGGCCACAGAGTAGACAAAGTTCTCTATCAGTTATAGGAGGTATTGGGAGTACCAAATTATTTAGCTTCTTCTTTTTTTAATTTAAATTCTTTGTTTAAAGTATTACATGTCTCCTTTTCCCCCCATTGACTTCTCCCCGGCCGCTCCCACGTCCCCAGCACATGCCCTCACCCCCCTACTGTCTGTGTCCATTGGTTATGTTTATATGCATGCATACAAGTCCTTTGGTTGATCTCTTACCCCCATCCCCCAAGCCTTCCCTCTGAGGTTTGATGATCTGTTCAATGATTTTATGTCTCTGGGTCTATTTTTGTTCATCAGTTTATGTTGTTCATTATATTCCACAAATGAATGAGATCATGTGATGTTTATTTTTCTCCGACTGGCTTATTTTGCTTAGCATAATGCTCTCCCGGTCCATCCATGCTGTTGCAAATCGTAAGAGTTCTTTCTTTTTTACAGTAGTGTAGTATTCCATTGTGTAGATGTACCAGTTTTTTAATCCACTCATCTGCTGATGGGCACTTAGGCAGTTTCCAAATCTTAGCTATTGTAATTTTTGTTATTAATACTTTATAGAAATGGACAACATAGGGGTGCATATATTCTTTCTGATTGGCATTTCTGATTTCTTGGGATATATTCCTAGAAGTGGGATTACTGGGTCAAATGGGAGTTCCATTTTTAATTTTTTGAGGAAACTCCACACTGTTTTCCACAGTGGCTGCACCAGTCTGCATTCCCACCAGCAGAGTTCCTTTTCCTCCACATCCTTGACAGCACTTGTTATTTGTTGATCTGTTGATGATAGCCATTCTGACAGGTGTGAGCGGTACCTCACTGCTGGGGTCCAATCCCAGCAGGTCCAGGGGTCCCCAAAGGTGTGGACGGAGTCGGCGAAGAAGGAATGACACGAAGACAGCCTTCAGTTGGTCAGCAGCCTAGTCAGGACCTACAGCCAGGATCTCCAGCCAAAGTTCTGGTCGGAGTTCTGGTTAGGAACTGATGAGGATCTGACGTTTATTGTCTTATTACATCCGTATTTATACCAGCCGATTTTAATCCTGTCAATTTCTATTACAAGGGTTAAGGTGTTTCTCATCTCCATTCCAGGGAGTAAAGACCATGTAGCTTAATTACCCGCCTGGCACTTAATTAAGGGGTTGTATCCCCTCCCTAACCTCAGGGAAAGATCCCCACCTGGGGAAACAACCTTTCTCGGAGAGGTGACCTTGGTTAAAACACATGGCGCTAAAGGGAGCAAACATATTAAAAACAGTATGCTACATACGCCAGGTCCACTGAAACACATGCTGTGCAGATGCCTCTTTCCTGCAGCGACTGCGTCAAGCAGCAAGGATGGACCCGCCTCCGGCACCTCACTGTTGTTTTGATTTGCATCTCTTGGATGATTAGTGACTCTGAGCATGTTTTCATATGTCTCTTGTCCTTCTGTATGTCCACTTTTGAAAAGTGTCTATTTAAGTCCTTTGCCCATTTTTAGCTTCTTTACAATCGGAAATTCTTCACAATATCAGTTTCTAATCTTTCATAATGTCTTTCATTTTATCTTTGGGTACATAATGCTTTTAATTTAGTATTTTACATTAAGGTATAATTCATATAATATAAAACGCACCATTGTAAAGTGTACTTTTTTGTTTTTTAGTGTATTCCCTATGTTGTACAATCATCACCATTATGATTCCAGAACATTTTTGTCACCACATAAAGAAACACTGTACCTATTAGCAGTCCCAATTCTCTCTCCCTCCATCCCTGGTAACCACTGATCGGCTTTCTAATGCTATACATTTGACTATTTTGGACATTTCATATAAATGGAATCATACAATATATGGTCTTTGTATCTGGCATTTTTCACATGGCATAAAATTTCCAGGGTTTATCCATGCTTTAGCAAGTAATAGTTCTTTATTGCTTTTTATGCCTGAATAATATTCCACTGCATATATACACATTTTGTTTAGTCGTTCTTCAATTAATGGGCATTTAGGTTGTTTCCATACTTGTGTGAACATGTTTTCAATTCTCTTAGATATATACCAAGGTGAAAAATTGCTGGGTCAGATGGAAATTCTGTTTAACTTCTCAAGGAACTGCCAAAACTGTTTCCAAAGAAGCTGTATCATTTTATATTTCCACTAGCAAAGTACAACAGTTTCAATTTCTTCACATCTTCACCAACCTTTATTGTCCATTTAAAAATTATATGCATCCTAGTGCATATAAAATTATATGTTAAGTGGTACCTCACCATAGCTTTGATTTGCATTTCCCTAAAGATGTTAAGCATTTTTCCAACTGTCTACTGGTCATTTGCATATCTTCTTTGGAGAAACGTCTAGTGAAGTCCTTTGACCACTTTTTAACTGGGTTATCTTTCTAATGCTGACTTGTAAGAGTTCTTTATATATTCTGAAAACTAGAGACTTATCATATATATGTATATGTATATATATTATATCTTATGTATTATCTATACATTATATATGTAATATATACACACATATATATGTACATATGTGGATATATATAATTTGTAAATATTCTCTTCCATTGTTTAGATTGCCTTTTCATTTCCTTGACAGTATCCTTTGATATGCAAAGTTTTAAATTTTGATGTTCAATTTATCTATTTTTCTTCTTTTGTTGCTTGTGCTTTTTGTGTCATATCTAAGAAACCACTGCCTAATCCAAGGTCATACAGACTATCACCTATGTTTCCTTTTAATAATTTCATAATTTTAGCTTTAGATCTTTGATCCATATTGAGTTGATCTGTATATGGTGTGAGGTAGATGTCCAGATTCCTTCTTTTGCATGTGGCTATTCAACTGTCCTAGCACTATTTGTTAAAAAGTTCCTCTTGCCCTAACCGGTTTGGCTCAGTGGATAGAGCGTCGGCCTGCGGACTGAAAGGTCCCAGGTTCGATTCCGGTCAAGGGCATGTACCTTGGTTGCGGGCACATCCCCAGTGGGGGGTGTGCAGGAGGCAGCTGATCGATGTTTCTCTCTCATCGATGTTTCTAACTCTATATCTCTCTCCCTTCCTCTCTGTAAAGAATCAATAAAATATATTAAAAAAAAAGTTCTCTTTTTTCCACTGAATGGCCTTGGCACCTTTGTCAAAAAATAGATGAACATTAATCACAATGCTCTTTTAAATACCTAGATAACATTTCAATCTTATTGGACAGTCTTTCATTTTAAGATAATAAATACATTCCTAGGTCAATTTTCAGGCTTAATAAAAACAATTTCAAGGTTTTTATTATGAGGACCACAGTGTCATTACTTTCTGAAGAAATTAAAAGAATGGTAATCTCTTTAAACATTCCACTCAGGAAGTTTGTTTCTACTCCTACCTCTGATAGATGGAAAAGATGAAATACTGTTAGAATAATCAACATTGCCAGGATTTCTGACATGCCATAGACATGATGGAAACACAAGTAATTAGTAGTATTAATACAATGTATCACTTTGAATACTTTATTTATATACTAAATCAATCAAAGGAGGATTTAAGGCAGCTTACACAAGAGATTACAAATAAGCATACAATCAGGAAAAGAAATATATAGGTTAGGTAGCTACAGGGAGTATAATATACTGCATATGCTAATGTAGAAATTAGAGGTTTTAAGTTATTTTATCACTGTCTTAAGAAGCCGTACATGTCAGTACAAATTGCCAATGTAAATCTCATCCATATAGATATTTAAATGTTTTTTTAAAAATTGATTTTGCAGAGAGAGGAAGGGAGAGGGAGGGAAAGAGAGAGAGAAACTTCGATTGGTTGCCTCCTGTATGCAGGATGCATCTGACCAGAGATTAAACCCACAACCTGATTATGTGCCCTGACCGGGAACTGAACCCGAGACCTTTTTGGTAAATGGGATGACACTCAATCGAGCCACACTGGCCAAGGCTTCACCTGTATTTTAAAATCTGGGACAAACAAGAGCCCTGAATTGGGAACTCATCTAGTTTCTTGTTTTGTTCTATCACTATCTGACCTCTGACCTTAGTTTAGGGCCACTAAATCTTTTTGTACCCAAGTTCTTTTCTCTCTAATATAAAAAAGATGTTGGAATCGATTTCTAAGAAACTACTTTGTTCTACAATTCTCGAGTCTGCAAGTCTAAAAATGCATGTCTGTTCCATCAAGAAGGTGCATTCTTGTTTTAAAAATTCAGGTCCTTGAATTAGATCATACAAATGTCACTGAGTTACTGAGTAAATTCCACATGGATGCATTCTATTTCCTGAAATAAGAATGTATGCTGGGTAGATATGATTCAGGTCAATACAACTAAATAAATGATACATTTAATTCCTATCTCACAACCAAGAAGAGAATTGGGTGTTAGATCAGTGACACTGACCAGAGAAAAAGAAATCAGTCTCTGGGACCCAGCTAATTAAATTGGATAGTTTTCAAATATTAACACCTTGAACTTTAAAGCCACTTGTTCCTCTATTTTTTAAAGCATTTATTAAATGTAAATTTTATTTCACAATTTAAGAAGCAGTCACATTTCAATTACATTTTGGCATGTCTCCTGCACAGACTCTAGGGAAACATGCTCAAACCCAATTCTCACTCCCCAAGCCCAGAAAGTCCAAGCTAGAGCAACCTCTGTCTTGGAAACACTCTTCTACTTATGGTTTCACTCTTTTAAATATATTTTTAGGAAAGCCTTCCATAGTAATTTCTTTATTTCTGGGCCTGATTTGCTGGTTTCTTTCCATCACACACTAAGAAAAGTGCTCTCTCTTCCCCAATTCTCCAGAGGCCAGGGTAGTTTCTACCCACTCACCTCCATCAGGAGTTCCTTTTTTCCCCTGGTTGGTTCCTGCCAGAAGGAAAATGGGGGGCATAAGTTCCTATTCTGCTTCCCAGGTACAGCACGTGCCACCCAGGAGGAAGTACCAAGATAATCCCTGGGCAGCAAGTTGCTTCCTCCTTCACTGATCCTTGGTTCAATAACGAAACTGTCCTAGGCTAGGGGAGGCAGCCTGTACAAGGGAGATAATTTTATCTTCCCTTGGTAAAGTTGCCCAACTCCATCAAAAGTTTGCCAACTGCTAGGGCCAGTTTTTTATTTTAATAAAATACATCCCATTACTATTGAATTCAATTATAAAAAAACTAAAGTATTTGCTTGTTTACGACATGTAAAGCACTCTGTCGGGTGCAGCAAGGGGCTTCAGAGATGGCACTACCTTAAGAGTTGAATTCCTTTCACAAAGTTTTTTCACCAAGTCATCATGTCCTATTATTCATATTTCCACTGATAAGGCTCCGTGCAATTAAAATACTTGCCTACAGTTACAAATTCTTAGTTCAAAGATTTTCATTCAAACCTGCTGCACAGCATTCTCCCAGAGTGCCATGGTGGATGTTCATTCAATACAACATTTACTGAGTATCAACTACGATCAGAGCTTTGTTGGGCACTACTGATGCAGTGAGAACAAAACAGACATGGAACCTATTCTCATGAAGGCACCACTAGCTGCAACTTAAAACATATATATATATGACTACCCTGAGATAGCCAAAGGCTATAGCATTTGGAGAGGAAAGTGGTCACATCTATCTATCTATCTATCTATCTATATATATATATATATATATATATATATAAAAAAATAAATAAAAGGCTAAGTGTCTGTCTGTCCGACTGGTAGCTATGACACACGCTGACCACCAGGGCACAGATGCTCAATGCAGGAGCTGCCTTGATGCTCACTGGCCATTTAAAAATAAATGGCACCACGGACTTAGCCCCCACAAACCAACACTCAGCTTCCCCGAAGTGGGACACAGGCCTCACCACCACCCCGGAGCAACACCCCACCAAATCGCAGCCAACGCTGCCAAGACCCCATGGCACAAGATGCAGCCCACAGCCCAGCCCAGCCCGGAAACGGTGGCTGTGGGTGCCGGGCAATGACATCACATAGCAATGCCTGGCTTCCTCTCCCTAGCAACTAGCCTCCTTGGAATTTCTTCAGCCCAGGAACACGACTTGCTTTATAGTGAGGTGCAAACATTTTACAGTTCAATCAAATGTTTGTGAAGCGTTTTCCCATGCCTCATCTCATTTGATGCTCACAGAGGTCCTGGAGTAGGTAGATAGGAAGCTCGGTAGAATTCTATTTTCTTTTCATTAGATGGAAAACAGAGATTTAGAAAGTTTAGAAACTTGACCCGACTGAAAAGAAGAAATGGTGGACCTTGAAAATTACTTCAGGTTTTCTCACTGTGCAGAATATAGTCAAACACTGCTACAGTTAAATATTTTATCCTTTGTTCTCCCTGAGTGATCTATAATAATAATAATCTGCTTTGTGTTGATATTTACTGCTGTGTTGCTGACAATTACCTGAAAGAGAAGTTGGGGTGCTTCACTGGGCTGGAAAAAGTTTAGCAGGTCTAATTAAGCAAGTTCATCTAGATATATAAAAAGCTAAGTTGACTCATGCATGCACGATACATACAAAGCTCTCACTGGTGCCAATCACACGCGTGTGTTTTGATCTGTCATTGTCGATTGTGAATTTGGTTGACATATCCATTATAGAGAAAGGGCAAATAGCGATATTAAAATATTTCTCCTAATTAATTTCTTTTCAATGTGTACGAATCCATGCACCGGGACACTAGTCTATTTATAAGGTTTAGGAAATGTTTTGGAGGTAGTGGCATTTGGATCGGGTTTTTAATTATGGGTAGAAATGACCTCACCTATTCCTTTTAAAAATGTGTGTTTTTTTTAAATTGATTTCAGAGAGAGGGAAGGAGAGAGAGAGAGAAACATCAATGATGAGAGAGAATCATTAATTGGTTGCCTCCTGCACACCCCCTACTGGGGATTGAGCCCACAATCCAGGCATGTGCCCTGACCAGGAATCAGCTGGCGACCTCCCAATTCTTGGGTCAACGCTCAACTATTGAGCCACACCGGCCAGGCTCACCAATTCCTTTTGATTATCAAACAGCAGTCATCCTTTGTAAAACAGTTTCCAGATACCTATAAAGATGTTTTAGTGTTAGATAATATCCATTCTTCACTAAACCAAATAAGGATTATATGCATTGTTTAGCTTGATTTTCCTGGTCTGGTTAAGACAATTTTTAAGTATAACAATAATGGTTACTCATAGAAATGATTGATTAGGCTAGTGCTTTTCCCATGATCCTTGAAACACAAGAGTGGAAATAAAATAAAGAACAAATCCTTTATCTTCTTTGGACCTCAATTTTCCTTGATTTCAAAATTAAGGGGTTAAATAATATAATCTCCTTCAACTTTATTATTATATAGCATTTCCAAAGAAATACAAAATAGGAACTTTTCCTTGGCAAATATGATGATTTATTTTTCCTCATAAATGACACCATAGATTTAAAAAGAGTAGCCATTTTGTTTCAAATTGTATTATAAACTAGGCCTTGGTTACAAAATGGTTGATATGGCTTTCATTTCAAGATGGTGAGAAGCAAGTACATAGGATATCCTCGAAGTAAAGAGATAATACTATACTATGAAAATATGTGATATAAAACTATGAAAATTAATGACTATTTAATAACATTTATAAATTCCCTCCTAACATTTTACTAGGTAGAATGAAAAAAAGTATAGGCTTTGGATTCAGATCTCAGATCTGCAATTTTCTAGCCTATGGAGAGACTGTTTCATGATGTTATTGCTGTCTGCCCCGTAGGTTGGACTACTGCCAGAATGGAGGTTGCTTTCCGTAAACTCCCCTTAGAGATTGTCTAATCATAACTGATGTTCATTCTGACATAAATCAGTACCACTCCCTGGTCTGCTATGTGCTGGTTCCTGGAGCAGGTTGTTGTCCTGACCTGGTAGCATTAATGTACTAATACTCCTGACTATTCCTCCTCCATCCCCATTCCCACCTCCTCACCCTGTATAATTCTTTGATGCCTGCCAAGTAGCATGGGAATCCATTTCATCTTGCAGCTTTCCAAGACATGCCTCCTTTGTAAATTTTGCATAATAAACTGTATTAATAAACTGGAGTGGTGAGCCTCTTTCTTCAGTCTTGCCCTGCTCTCCACTTATGTTTTCTTACCACATACAGTTTGTAGGGTTATTATGAAGATTAAAAGAGACCATATATGAAACATATGTTATTTGTTCCTCATATCCATTCTCTTTTATTATTCTTGATTTTTAGCTTGTATGGTCATGTGACCATGTTCTGGTCATCAGAAAGTAAATGTAATTTCCAAGATGAGCTCTCCTTTTTACCTTTCTCACTTGTCTAGCTGGATGAAATGTTGTGGTGAGTCAACCAGACCCTGTGGTGAGGGCAACACTTCAGGGATGGTTAAACAAAACAGATGGTAGAACAACAAGGATGAAGATGCTTAGGTTCTTGACACTCTGGGGCTGCCAGATCAGCTCTAGGTATCTTCTACTTTGAATTGGAATATGTGAATGAAATAAAATTTCTGTCTAAGCCACTGTGTTTGGGGATCTCTTAAGAGAGGAGCTGAGCTGTTCCCTAATTGGTACAATATTCAAGACTGGTTCAGTGCTGAACACACAGTAGGTAATCCTTGCCTTTTCCCCCTTCTAATTAGAGCTTATAATTTCTTAAGGCAGACACACATGAAAATGATTAATCATATCAGCAGTCAATTATAAATGTGTAAAAAGGTATGAACATAGCTTAATAGGGTTCTGGGAGGCACATGTAGAAGTATATGTAGGAACTCGCCCAATAGTTCACTCAAGATTTGTGCATTTAATTGTATGTAAATTTCACCTCAAAAGAGCAAAAAGAAAAAGAGAACTGTTGGGCTTCACAGAGGATCTAACAATTAGACTGGGCCCTGAATATGAGAAGGATTTCAATAAGTAGAGAATGAGAGGGAAGAACATGCACTCTGAAAGAGCAGAGGTCCTGAGTAGTCTTTACTATAGTGCATTTAGGGACTGGAGGTATTCTACTTATGGAAGTGTAGCAGATGTGCGGATGAGAGGAAGTTCAGACAGGATAATCAGGGCCACCATCTAAGATTGTGCCGCATTACAAAAACCCTAGGGGCAGCATTCATACTGGAATAGTATCCCCTAGAGATGCAGAGTGCACTAACTGCATAAACTATATGCAGCAGACTCAGTTATGACCAGATTGTAGTAGACCTTGAAATTTAGACTTTAAGAAATTTAGACTTTAACCTGCTGACATTAAGGAGAAATGAAGGATTTACAAGTAGGAGATGCACATGTTTTACAAAGGTAAACTGAACACCAGCATGGAATATAAAACTGAGGAAGACAAAATCGGAATATCCATAGGAAACTTGCTCTATTCTGGGTGGAAGATGAGGGCTTGAATAGAGCAGGGAAAATGGAAGGTGGATGGATTAAAGAGATACTTATTTCAAAGGTAAAATCAACAGGATTAGTTGGCCAATCAGATCTAGACAAGGCGGAAGCATTCAGGTCCCTACAATTCAGAATCAGTTACCTGGGATAGGGCCCTGAAATCTACATTTTAATAAGCACAGTAACCCAGGTGATACTGTTGAAGATGGTTCATCAGCCATAATTTTCAAAATACTAGGCAGACAAGTCGGAGAAAGATAAATATCACATGATCTCACTCATATGTGGGATATAATGATCAACATAATTTGATGAACAAGAATAGATCCAAAGACAAATGGTAGGGGAGGGGGGGTTAGAGAGCAACCAAAGGACTTGTATGCATGCATATTAGCATAACCAATGGACACAGACACTGGGATGGTGGGGGCTTGCCTGGGGTGGGAATTGCTGGGGAGGGAGGTGGGTCAATTGGGGAAAAAGAAGACATATGTAAAACTTTAGACAATAATAATAATTTTAAAAAATACTAGGCAGACAAGACAGGGCTGATAGCCAGACACAGAGAGACAGGAACAAAAATTTTGGGGGGAAAGGTATTCAATTTTGGACAAAAGTGCTTGAAGAGACATAATTAACAATAGGCAGGAAAAATGTAGCTACTAAGTGATATAAAAATCTAGAGGAAGAAATAAAGACTAACTATGCCTTCCCTCCTGCTTACATTCTTTAAGTACTGATTTGAATGTCCAGTGTTCTTTGATACAGTTAACCAGACCAAAATCTTTTTTCTATTGCAGGAAAAAAAACTAATTAAAAAAAATTTGTTTTTATTGATTTCAGAGAGAGGAAGGGAGAGGGAAAGAAAGATGAGAACTATCAATCGGCTGCCTCCTGCACACCCTCTACTGGGGATTGAGCCTGAAACCCGGGCATGTGCCCTGACCAGGAATTGAACTGGCGACTTCCTGGTGCATGGGTCCACGCTCAACCACTGAGCCACACAAGCCGGGCAAAAAAACCCTAAGTTTTTGAAAACAGTGGAGAGAGAAAGAAGCAATATGCATTATTGTACCACTTTATGTCATAAGATGTATACTTTTTTCTCCCAAGTATAAACCAAAAGAGAATAGACCCACTTATTATCTATATAATGTCAGAAGGAAAACTAGGTAATGCATAAAATAGAAAGGCATTTTAGTAGAAGTCTGTTGTCTTATGTAAAGAGACTATTAGCCAAATAGGTAGAAGTGTTATCTAATGCTTTGTTCTGTTAACCCTTACATACTATTAAATAACACACAAAGCAACTCTTGTAGCATGTCTGAGTGTGTGATTTTTCTTAAGTCTTTATTTTCCACTCTACCAAATTCATGACAATAAAATAGTATTACTAATGATCTTTAACAAGAGTAGGACAACATTGTACCTATGCTCTGGTCTTAACCAAAAAAGTTTGGGGAAAAAAACAAACCTTCAAGTTATCTGAAAAAGGTCTCCCAAATAGAAGACAATAATGTAAGAGATGTCACAGGATGCACCAGATTCATAAAGAAAAAGAGGCAATTAATCTCATGAATCAACAGATTAGGGGCCTCTCCAGCATCTCTTGAGATATTTACTGTAAAAAAAACAAAACCATTATAAAAGGAGAGAACTGTTCTTTAAAAAGAGTTAAATTTCAGGAGACAGACAGAGGACCTTTTCACAAAAAGGCCTGTTTTCTCTTAAATTACAGTTTAAATTGCTGAGCAGTCATTTAGCCTTGAGAATATTACCAATGATAAATGGGAACAGGCAAAAGCCCACATAATTATAAAGCTGTACTCTGTGCTCTTATCCACTGGCACGGGACTCTACAGCTCTTCATATTCCGGCTTTTAATTTCCCCAGGGACACCTACAGACTGTTGGGCAAATGCTTGCAAGTCACAACTTGTTTTATTAGACGTAATTGTGAGAACTCCAGTAAGAAAATAATAAGATTACAGAGATCTCCAGATCTACATTTTCAGTCATTCCCAAGATGTTTAGGGTGTGACTTTAAATGTATTAATATGATAAAAGTTTAAAACCAGACATACTATTTTTACACCATGCAACACACTCCAACTGCTGAATACTCCTGAGATAGGAACCAAACATCTTTGCATGGCCTGACAAACCAACCTTTCAAACCTGTATTTGTGCCCAAATCACCCAAGTTTCCACTCTTTTCAGGGCCACACCAATTTTTTCTCAAATATGAATATTCAGACATAGTAAATCCTAACACTGTTGTAGGGAAGTTTAATAAGATTTTTGGTTTGCTATTTCACTTCCTTTTGTATCTGGAAAAAATAAAAAAAGATACTATAAAATAAAGATTCCAAACAATTTTTAGATGAGACCACATATTGTGTAATAATTTCTCTATTAAGATAATTTATAGATTACAATCAAATTTAAATAGCCTCGTCAACCAAAGATAAAGTCAGAGTTGGCATAGAGAATACATGTCGAGTCTGGACATGCTTATTGATAGGTAAGAATGAGCAAGTCATTTAACCTTTCTGTGGACCTCAGTTCCCTCATATGCCCCAGTTTAGTAGGTAGGGGTAGAGCATGCTGCAGGATATAGGTTTCCAACCTGTCAATACATTAGAATCATCAAGGGTAGTTAAAACACACACACACACACACCACCACCACCACCACCACCACCACCAATGATCAGCAAACAGTGTCCAAGACTTCTTGGATCATATTTGGTGGTAGTGGTGGGGGGGGGGGGGGGAGCAGAAGTGACACAGATTTAGAATCACTGCCATAGGAGTGTCTAGTTATAACTGGGAAATCACTGTACTCCATAAAACACTACACAAATATGCACCAAGGTAGGGAAACAGGCTTTCATAGTGTCCTTTTGTTTCACAGTAATCTGCGTTTTTAATTGTTCCAGAAGAAGTATATAGAATGTGAAAACAAAAATAGCAGTTGCTAAGGTAGATGATTTTTTTAAAGGTATTTTGATATGTTGGCAGATGGCCCAGAACAATAGCACTCCAATAATATTGTTTCCATAAAATTTCCACAACTCATCCGTCTATAAAAGGGTTTCATCTATGAATGGAAGAGATTTACCATTAATGACATTTGCACTGAAGTTCATGTATTTGAGTGTGACCACAGCTCTTCTACAAAGCAGCAGTGACCCTTTTAACATGATGCTCCCCCTACCAATACTCTAATCATCTCAATTCTATTTAAATTCTCAAACTATCTACCAATAGTTGAGATAGGACATAGATCCCAATGGCATGTCTTCAATCCCGAAGAAGCACATAGCCATGGAACAGAAGGACATCTTAGTCTTGTTTGAATGTCAAGCATCCCAACAATGAAGGAGGCAGTTCTCTATTTCCTCATGGGAAACATTAGGGTCAGAGGTAGGGATCCATACCTATTGAAGTAATATTACTTGCTAAATGTTTTACATAAAATACCTTATTTTAATCTTCCATCTGCAGGAGCATATATTTTCTAGATAAGGAAACAAGTCGTCAAAAGTTAAAATACATTGACTAAGGTCACAGAATTAGAAAATGGAAGACCTAGAAAAATCCAGGTCTCTGTGACGTAAAAATCTAATCTCTAGTTCTTCTCACCCTAATTTAGTTTTTATTTTGTAATTAAAGCTATACATATCTATATTTTAATTAGTCAAATAGTTTCACAGGGCTTACGAAAAACAGCAGTCCCTTGCTCTCCTCTCCCCATTCCTGCTTCACCTTGGCAACAGTTTTCAGCTCTTTTGGTTTATTGCTTCTGGTATTTCTTTCTGTACTCTAACATACTACATTGGCACTATTAATTTTTCAGTTTTATCCATCTTCCCACTATGCAAAATAAGGATTAAGGTCTCTTTATAAAACCCCCTCTCTGCTTAATGTCCTCCCTGTTCTCCTATTTTTTGGTTAGAGTAGCATTCAGTTTTTACTTTCTTAGGACTATGTAATGCTATTGACTGTTGGATGATATAACAGAGTGGTGGGCAAAAGAATATTTACAGTTGTGAATACTCAAAACACAGAGTTCATTCTTGTATTATTATTTACTTACTATTATACTATTTATTTGTATTACAACTATAAATCTACTCTTGCCCACCCCATATACTATGGCTTTTTCCTTTTCTAAAAAACCTTTTCCCTGAAAAAACTTCTTGTTTGCTTTATTTCTTTTCCTTTTTTGTTTTAATCCTCACCTGAGGATATATTTTTTTCCATTGATTTTTAGAGAGTGAAGGAAAGGAGAGAGAGAGAAACATCAACGTGAGACATGATTGGTTGCCTCCTGCATGTGCCCTGACCAAGCAGTGATCAAACCAGCAACCGATGTACATGCCCTTGACCAGAATCGAACCCTTGACCCTTCAACTTGAGGGCTGACACTCTATCCACTGAGCCAAACTGGTTAGGGCAGTTTATTATTATCACTAATACAACTCCCAATCCACTCGAACATTTGTTATTTTATCAATTTCATCTTTTTAGAAGAAGCTCTCCTTGGGCTTTCTGACTTGCTCCAGTCTGGACTTGTTGCCCTTTATGCCTAAAGGAGACCTTCTTTCACCTTGAATTTGGGAATTCCCTTTGGGATCTACGTCCTATCTCAACTATCTTTCTCTAGTTGAATCCCTCATTTTTAGTATCCCAAATCTTTATCCTTCTTGTTTACTTGTCCACTTGGTGAAGTTAACCCTGCAGTAGCTACTTTTGAGAAAGTGTTTGCGAAGTACATTTTTTGAGACCTTGCATAACTGAAAATAGCTTTACTCCAGCCTCAGATTTAACTGATAGTTTCCAGGTTAAGAGTTCTAGGTTAGAAGTAATTATTCCTTAGAATTTGGAAAGCCTTGCTATGCTCTCTTCTAACTTACATTTGTTTTTGTTGAAATCCAGAGACATTTTGATTCCTGACTTTGTACTTAACCTATCTGGAAGTTCATCCTTCAGTTTGTGAGATTTTCTGGAATTATTTTTTGGGCAATTTCATTTCTTCTGTGTCCCTTTCTGGGACTCCAACTATACGGATGTTGAAACTTCTAAAGTGGTACTCTAATTCCTCCCAGCCTCCTTTTCAATTTTAAATGAACTTCTTTTCTCCTTTTCCTATTTTATAGATAAAATATCTTAAGCCTATTGTCTATGGCAATCAGTATTATGCTGCCAAGTGATAGGTAACCAATCCTGAATAAATAAAGTAATAATCAAGGTAAGTAATGGTGCTTATGGAGCTCCACTGAGACTAGGACTGTGTGAGCCAAACAATGTTCCACCACCAATTGCCCAGTTTAACCAGAGCAGCTCAATTCTGATTATTTATACACACACGTACATATGCATTTCAAGATTGAAAAGAAACACAGGCTTAAAGGTAGATTCCTACCACCTTCACCCCAGAATGATTTATAATTCTTTAATAAGATCTACTTTTTGTGGGGTGATAGCGTGAGTGATTTGGGAGGTAGGAAAGACCGCTCTGCTGGGTTTCCCCCACTGCTAACACTATTCTAAGTGTTCTGCCAGTGTTCACACTTGTGAGAGGCCAGTTTAAATCTAAAGCAGTTTCAGGATGGAGGATAGAAATTACCTGAAGTAGCTGCTTCCTCTTCCACTGTGCCCTAGAAAAGTCACCTGCTTTTCCCAACCCCTTGGGGTATGAATAATAAGAGTACGAATTCTATAAGAAAAGTTGCCACCTTAGCAAACAAAGAGGTAAATAAGTGAGAGATACATCCTATCTTTTCTGTATCTGAGTTCTGTTGGCCTTCTCACCCACAAAAAACAACAGAGGCAAATAGAAAATAAGTCAATAATGTAGTACACAAGCATAAATAAAAGGATACCCTCTGTCTTAGATAGTTAAGGTAACTCTTTAAAGAAGTATGTGTTTTCCTTATTTGAAGAAAGGAAATGGATGAAAACTGTCACTCGTAACATTTACTTAAGATCGTTCCCCCCTTTAAGAGAGCTCCATGGCAAAAGCAGCCAATTCCCCAAATGACAGCTTGCATTTCTAGTCTCACCTTTCTGGTTGTAAACTTTGGTTATAGATATACTCATAGCACACTGCACTATACTGTTTCTGTGTCCCATTCAGACAGCTGAAATAATGGGAACTTACAGAGCCAGCATCGTCAGAATCTGGATTTTGTATTTTTTCCATAAGCTGGTTGGCTAAATGCATAAGGATAAACAAGGTAAGAACTTCATTGATCAAACTGAAAGCTCCCCAGACCAGGTTCTCCATTTGGCTGGATGTTAGAACTTGGTGAAACTTTTTGTGCTATCTTCTGAGAATTAAAAGAAGACTTCACAGTCAGAGACCACACCCATGAGTTTCAGCTTTGCCTCACTCCCTTTTCTTCTCCAGTTGTATAAAATTTCTTTCAGACAATTTATCAAATGTGATGGGTTGAAGTATACAACTAAACAATATCACACCAAAAGGGAAACTAGCATGTGTTGTACCCCTTCGAGGTGAACATAAACATGGGACTACTCAGTTAGCTTGCTCAGTTTTGTAAGGGGTATCCTCTCCTCTGAGTAGGTGCCATGTTAGAATCTGGAGATGGGGTGGGGTATGCAGTTTAAAAGTGGCTATTGAATATTAAAATGCTGTTTTTATAAATCACATAAAGTAGGGCTCCTTAGAATATTCTTGAATGGAGAAACTGTAAGAGAAAGCTTATATTCTGTATGAGGAGGCATAAGAGGTCTGTGTTGGAAGCAAGGGCACATATTACAATCTCCTAATATTTGTGAGATTTCAATGTTTATAAAAAAGGAAATATGAACTCAAAAAGGTGAAGAAACATCAATATCAAAGAAAAGGCATTTCTAGTTTAGGGGTAGCATATATATGATGTTATGAAATGCCACATAATACATGGCTAGGAATAGTAAAACCATTTAAATATCCCACAATAACAGTTGATTTTCTTCAAGTAATTTTAAATAATATATTACCTTGAAATGATCTGAGTTCCTGATTTCTGTCTTTTTTAGCAGGTCTCTCTTCATAGCAAAATTCCCTGTTGTTTGTTCTGCCACTCATGGGAACAATTCTCCATACCTCATTCCAGACAATATCCTCCTCTTTCCCCATGATTGAAAACCATTGCAGCAAGCATAGGCCATAGCAGAGGAAAAGTTTTACATCAATTGGCTATCTATTTTCATCTACCATTTACTTTTGCATAATGGGTAGGGTTTAAAAAACATGCAGTTTTGCTATGAAGCATGCCCTCAAATCATGTCAATAGTTATTTTTTCTAGATTAATAGATGATCAATTAAAATACTCAAATATCCAACCACTCACATAATGCCTGCATCCCTCTGTAAATAACACGTATGAGTCTCCTGAAGTATACATGTTCACATTGCTAAATTATATTACCTGCCTAAGCTCATATCCTTGAAAGTAATCAAAAAGTGTTTAAAATAAGTTAATAACTCTACCAAAGATTACATAATATACTATTAGCCACATATTAACAGTCAACTATTAGTTGAGTGAAAAGGTAGTCTTTGGTTAGATAGTTTGTATTCCTTAGAAGCCAGCCCTGTTCTATGTGTGCACACACCACACACATACCTGGACTGTGAGACTGATTTCCACTTTATATTTAAGTAAGTACAAGCATGCTTAGCCTGTGTATTTTCTCACTCACTCATTTTGAAACCACCCTATGGGATTTGCCTACAGTAGAATGTCAGCTTGGTTATTACCTGTAAAGGAAGAAATTTCCCAGCAAAAATAGGAAGCTAATGACAACAAACTGAAACTGATGCTCTTTCAATTGAGTTTCACTCTTGGTTTCTTTCAGGGCATATAATACCTTACCCATGTAGAAGCAACACCTTTTCTTTTATACTGTAACTGGAATAGAGGTGAGAAAGAGAATTTTATTATCAGCCTCAGTCTACCTACAGCATTTTCCCTGACCATAAAAAGAGGGGCCGGGGGAAGGAGAGGGATAAAAACAACCAGGATCAGTACAGCAGTTCTTTGTTCTCAACATTATTGGTGTTTCAGACCCTTTTATTTATTTTGAGAAGTTTTTGTTTTGTTGTAAAGTTCTGGATCTGTTTGCGAAATATTGTTGCTGTTTTAAGAACAACGTACTTTCAAACCAACATGGTTTCAGGAGTGAATTCTTTCAGACTTTCAAAGGACAGAGAGCTCTTATGCTATCTACATTACTTTAGAGCAGAGAAAGAAGAAACTCTTCACAGTTCTTTTCAGGAAACCAGCATAACCCTGATAACGCTTTGGCAAAGATAACACAGAAAAAGAAGACTACAGATAAAACTCAATTATTGATTTTAAATAAAACTGCTACCAAAAGGAACCTATATGCTTAAATATTACACAATAACCAGGTGTAAGCTTGGATCACAAACTGAAAATCTACTAAAATAATTTACCATCCTAAAATAAGTCAAAGAAGAAAAACACATGATAGGCCATGACAGATGCCAAAAAGCCACAGGATAGAATTCAACTTCCAGTCCTGATGAATATATCTAGTTAAGGAGTAATGAAAAGACAGCATCTTAAGAAGAAATAGACAAAATGAGCAATCAACATCTATTACTTAAAAGTCCTCTCAGCCGAAACCGGTTTGGCTCAGTGGATAGAGCGTCGGCCTGCGGACTCAAGGGTCCCGGGTTCGATTCCGGTCAAGGGCATGTACCTGGGTTGCGGGCACATCCCCAGAAGAGGGTGTGCAGGAGGCAACTGATCGATGTTACTCTCTCATCGATGTTTCTAACTCTCTATCCCTCTTCCTTCCTCTCTGTAAAAAGTCAATAAAATATATTTTAAAAAAAAGATAAGGTAGTGTTGCATAAAGCATGACTTCCACTACGTATTTTTTTTAATCTGAGAGAATAGTATGCATATAAAATCTCCTTTTCATAAGAAAGTGAAATAACACGTTTATGTACCTATAAGAGCCAGATGTCAAAGGCCTTGGTGTCAAAGGCCTTGGTGTACATGGTTGGGGTTAGGGCTGCGAAAGAGTTTCCTTTTCTGCTTTGTACCTTAGAAGCCAGCCCTGTTCTATGTGTGCACACACCACACACATACCTGGACTCCCAAAAGATCAGGGACAAAATAATTTTCCGACAGAACATAGTGCATGCTTGTCTGCTACCTCTCACTTGAAATGTATATTCCAATCGTGGCGGGGGGAAAAAGATCATTTTATATTCCTTCGTTTTCAGGTCACTTCACTTCCTTCCTTACCATTTCTCCCTTATGAGAACTCTGTCAAAAGCACCTGAGATAAGTGACACTGGACATAGCAAGGCTGCCCTATGTTTGCTTTTACAACGTAACAAGAGCGACAACTCCTCTTTCGCTCGAGCATCTTCCCCGCCTTCTTCGCCTCTTGACCAGCGCGGCTCTCCACGGCAGTCACTCACTCTTAGCAGCGACTCGACCCAGCGACCAGGTTCCCTGCACCGGCGGCGGGTGAGCCTCTGCTCTTCCCGCCTCGGCCACCCCTTCTCCCCGGGACGCTCGGGGAAGTTACCCAACTTCTCACCGACAAGACTATGAGGACACCCCGCGGGGAAGCCGAGAACAGAATTGCGCAACAACTGGGGGAAAAGTTTTCGAAAGCGTGACCGTGCCAGTGCTAGCTTCTGGCAGGCAGCTCCTGTGCCCCCTACGCCCTGCCTCCCCGGCTTCCCAGCGAAGACGACGGCGTCCGACAGAGTCCCTCCCCGCTACGTCGCGGCGGGGACGTCCTGGGCCCGGAAAGCCCCTCCCGGTCCCGCCCGGAGCGCAGACCCGGTGGCTCCTCTCGCACCAAGTCCCTCCCCGTCCAGCGAACTGGACGTCTCCTCAGCTCCCCGGTTCCTCTCCCTGCGGCTACACGCTGCCAGCGGATGCCTCTCACTCACACACACACAAGTTCTCCGTCGCCGTGCTCGACGGGGTCGGACACACCTACTCGTTCACGAAGTTTCTTACTCACAGTTCAGGGGTTCCGAGTGGGTCTTCCACGCTCCGAGTCGGCGGCGCCCAGCCAAGTGACTCCAACCGGAAGTTGCTTGCCGTTCCAGTTCAGAGGGCAGCGCCTGCGCGCGGAGCCATTAACTCCTCACCCTGCACCCCCTCACCCCCCGGGGCAAGGGGGGCCTCTCCCGCCCCGGCCCC